>NW_015112796.1:315489-363714 GCF_001443285.1 Poecilia latipinna | reverse complement strand
CTCCTTTTTTTTTTTTCCTTTTGGTGGCGCGTAAGTGTGGGTGGTTTTTTTTTTTTTTTTTTTTTTTTTTTTTTTTTGGTTGTTTTTATACCTCGTCGTTTTCCTGAAGCCATTATATAAAAGAAAATTGGATGGACCAGAGTAAGAGGAGGGTTTTTTTTTTTTTTTTTACCACTTTTTATGGTTTTCCAGTTCATCTACCTAAGAAGTTTGACATAAAGCTCCTGTTTAATGGCAGTAACAAAGACAGAGCAGACAAACAGATAAACTTTGAAACAAAGATGCATCAGTAATAATTTAATGCTTTTGTACATCTTTGTATGCAAATTCTACACTATTCTGATTGTTAAAAACTGAACATGCAAGAACATCATATTTTTTTGTCTCCAACCATTATTGGTGATTAACTATTAAGCAGAGGCAATGTGACACTGTGTGTGTGTGAGAGAGAGAGAGAGAGAGAGAGAGCGAAGTAGAGCTTTCACTGTAAAATATGGTTTTACCATTTTATAACTTAGACAAAATGATAATAGAGCTACTATTTTAGATTGTCCTTAAAAGCTTTTATTGACTTGGAGCATGGATAGCATTACAAGAACATGTCATATGTTTTTTTCCCCGAGGTAAAGTATATCCTTATCTAAAAATTAAACAAAGCAACTTAGCTGTTCTCTGTTCATCTTTCCGGTTATCTGTCGCGACAAGTTTCTTTCAAATAGCTTCTTGTTTCTCTTTCTTTTCTCTTACCTGTTTTTTTTTTTTTGCTCACAGCACTGATACTGAAACTTTAAGTTTTTTTCTCTCAGCAACTAGTTCCACACAAAGTGTTGTCTGTGTCCTCTTATTCATTTACCTACTGGAGAAGAATTAGGTATTAAAGATTTGGAGATATCAGACTCCAGATGTTATGGGAGTTAGGACCCACAATGACATACAAATTGCATTTGATACCTTCTTTTTTTTATTATTTTTTATAAAAAGTCGATAAACTAGCATGTTACCAAATGTTGGGCCAATGTATAAGACGGCAGACAAATGATTAAAATGTAATAAAACATCTGTATTGACATGGGTATAAGAAAAAGAAACCATCTAAAAAATGTTACTCCAGTCGTCTATTTGGAGTAGAAATGTACCTTTACGATTGTTTGATGGAAGCACGAGAAAAAGATTAGTAAAATCAGTAAGATTTGGCTCTGATTTGAACTCGGAATGCCCGCTGTTTCAGGTTTAGTATTAAAAATACAGAAGGTTCTTTGATTTTGGGATTTGTTTCAGGTTGCTCTTTTTTTGCAAAAAAGAAAAAATCTTTCAGAGATGCAGCCAGGGAAGTTAAAATGGTGGTAGTTGCCCCAGCAACAAGCCAGAACTGGGAATAGGCATAGGAAAATGGCCTGTCGAGAGTGTATTGATGCCTCTGCAACACCAGCAGCCCCGATAGCCCTCCCCCCCCCTAATGTTCCTTCCCCTTGTCCACACAAACGTGCACACTCACACACCAAGCAAACACCAGAGCTAAACGGCTCCTTAGCTCATATCCCCAATCTGTCACAGCTGACTGATGGCTGAGATTGGACCACTAAGCCAAGCTAGCTGCTGTCATTACCCAAAGCCCACCTCGGGCAGTTTGTTTCCCAGCGCAGCCCACTCTGTGCGCTCCAGCAGTTCAGCCAGGTGTCAGGTGGTCCTAATAATGGTCCAAACAGTGTTGTTACGACGGCGGTGAACTGTACCTTTTTTAAACGACACATTCACTCTTTTTTTTTTTTTTTGTTGTCGTCGTCGTTTTGTTTCTGGTGCTGCGCATTATCCCAGAGCTAATGGTTGCTGACTCTTATTAGACATAGTGCAGGTAATGCCTGCTGTAACGGTGTTGCTCTTTTTCCTTCCTGTCTCTTGTCCTTCCTTCCTTGTGAGGATGAAATGGCTACAGTCACTTGGTCACCTCCTCTTCCTCCTCCTCCCCTTTCTGGTGATCTCCGAGTCTCCTGTCCCGTTCCCCCTTCCTCCGTCTCTGCCAGAGACTCTCAGCACCAATAAAGCAGCAGATTTATTAATATAAGGCCTTTGTGGCTGCTGCCTGGAGGCCTGTGTGTTTGTGTGCAAGGGCAACTCTGTGTATATGTATGTTGGGGTGTGTTTCATAGATTTAGGAAGGTAGGTGAGTAGATTTATTTGTGCAAGTGGAGGGGATTTGAAGACCTGGAAGAGAGGGAGAGAGAGAGAAGCAGTAGGCGCAGAAAGGAAATGCTGAAAGGAAAAGATTTATTGAAGAGTGAAGACGGAGCAAAAGAAAACCAAGACCCTGCGATGAGACACGACTGAGCAATGCAGTGTTTGAAATACAAACTAAAATTTCAAATGTATTTTGCCCAGTTCAAGAGCGAAATGTTTTAGTAATTGAAATAAATTGCATCACTCTTGGAAATATCTTTAAATGAAACTACGACCCCAGGATACTAAAATGTTCAAAGATGCAGTTCCTGGTAAAAATATTCTCTCACCCCTTCAACTTCTTTACACTGCGACGTCACAATCACAATCTTTAATGATTTTTAATTCGTCTTCATGTGACGGACCAACAGAGAGAAGAACGACGACACAAGGTTTTCAAACTCTTTAAAAATGATCATCATAAAAATGTGGAGTGTATTTGTATTCCTCTCCAAAACGTTTAAGAACCACCTTTTCATGCATTTACAGCTGCACGTTTTTATGAGTGTCTTTATGACGCCTAGTTTTCCACATCCAGACACTGGACTGCTTGCCAACTCTTCTTTGGAAAGTAGCTCAAGATCATTGAGATCAAAGACGACATCTGCTGAGATCCATTCCCAATTCTTGACACGGACTCGGAGTTGAATGCGCTTCGATCCAAACCATTCAGTTGCAGTTTCAGCTCAGCGTTTTAGGGTTGGTGTTGTGCTAGACGCTTCACCTCAACCTTGGCTTTCAAGTCTGGCAGCTTCCAGGGGATCGTCTTATATTCAGCTCCATCTGTCTTTCCTGTCCTTTACGAAGAACAGCAACCCCACAGCATAATTCTGCCACCACTATGTTTCAAAATGGGAATGGTATTTACAGGGCGATGTGCTGTGTATGTTTATTTTGGATACTTAGTTTTTTATGTGAGTTTTAGTCCCATGTGACCAAAGTTACCTCGTACCTCGTAGATTCTTCTTTGAGTAATGCTGACCTCGCTTGGTCTGTCGGTTTTGGTAAACAGTCAGCTCTGCCTTGCTCTTTACATAGACCTTCAAACCCCAGCCTATTGATTTGCAACATAACTCTTCTTTAGGATTCTCCACAACTTTATCTCTGAACTGTCTGTGGTATTGTTCTGCATTATGCTGCTTGTTCTCTAATTAAGTTACACATGAAGTTACGTTGACGGGTAACTTCAGAAGGCATCTGTTTGTGGTGGAGTTTATTTAGGGACATTGAAGTAAAGGGGGCTTTAAGCTAATGCACTCCACACTTTTCAGATGTTTTTGTAATAAAGTATGAAAGCATCCATCAAATTCAACACATTGGAGTTTGTGAGTGTAACGCAACGACATGGATAAGAGTTAAAGGGGAGCTGATGCTTTTACAGGGCACTGTGTGTCTTTCTGAAATCTGTTGCTGATATTTACAAATGAGGATCACACCAAGTTGTAAAACTGTCTTCTTAATTTTAAAACTATCTCTTTGACCAGCAGGCAAAAAAATATGTCATGACATGATATGCTCAATAATGTGTAAAATTCAGCTTTTAAATGAAGTGCATCTTTCAGAGTGGAAAAAATATAAACACATCAACCAACAGCATATGCTTTGATGCACTGTCTGACTTTCATAAAAATCAAATAAAGGTTGGGGACACAAGCTTTCATACAAAGCAGGAATGGTCTCATTATTCCTTTTTTTGTTGTTGTTGTTGTTGTTGGATTCTGAACTGTTGGCTAAACCAAAGAACCTTTTTTTTCTTCATTTATGGGTTATAGCCTTAAATAAAATCTGGATCAGTTAAATTCAGAAAGAGCAGGCTCGACCTCAAAGAAAAGCAGGAATTCACGTTGGGCAGGAAATCACCAAGTTGGTGCATTTCGACTTTATATGGCCATGTCAGAAAATTGTTAAAATAACTTCCAGTTATGCAACCAGTACAACTGAATAAATACATTTCAAATAACTTTCCGTAAAGCTTAAAAAAAAAGGAATAAACTTGAACAATCTACACTTATTCTCACTTAAAAGGGCTAAATTCACACGTGGATAGAATTATATCAGATCAGCGTGATGAAAGAATCGTAGTTCAGGAATCTGAAGGAGGTTTGCTCCTTTTAAACCTCAGACATTTAGTTTGACATTCTCCTTACTGTTGAAGTGGGAGTCAATGCCAAAGTCAGACCAACATTTCTGTCTGAGGCCTTGAGAAAGAAGAATGTCGCAGTATTTCAGCATGAAGATCACAACAGCATCTGAAATCAGCTGCTTAACTCTGTGGAAAAGAGGGGGACATTTAAAACAACGGCCAACACGCACAGTTCTGACTGTCACAGCAAGTTTATTCATGCAAGAAATGAAACCAAGTCCCTGAAACCCCCCAACGTGTCACAATCGGACCTACAGCAGGCTCTTGATGCTGTTGAGGTAAAACTGCACATCTGTGCAATCTGACAGAGGAAAGCTTTGAAGTCTAGACTTTCTCAGAGGGCCATAGATGTCGAACAGGACATCTGGAATCATGTTTAGTTAACGTGAGTCTGAAAATGAACAACTAGGATGTATGGAGGTGGAAGTGTCATGATGTGGGGAAGCTTTGCTGCTGGAGGAGCTGGTCAGCTCACCACCATATCTATAGGAAAAGAAGAAACGGTATTAGATGCCATTATGTGACCACGTCCCAATGAAGAACAGAATGTTTAATATCCTATTTTTGTTTTTCAAACCTTTATTTAAATTCAGTTTTCCTCCTGTACAAACTTACGCGTGCGTGTATTAGCAGTTTTTCTGGGTGCATCTCGTCTCACAGGTGGTGTTTAAAAATGTGCCCATGCCATCCTCTCCCTCTCTGTTTCCGCGAGCGTGCATGTGTGTGTGTGTGCAGGCTAATCCTGTTAGCAGCTGCTCAGGGAAACTTCAGCCTCGCTCCTCCAAAGCTCGTTAGTCAAGCTTTAATTGTTGCTCCCTCGCTTTGCATATTGCCATGACGCTAATTTATGCCCGTTGTCGCGGTTACCGTCGCCACGGTGGTGAATGTCTGAGAAAGGAGTGGGCGGGGCTGCAGGAAGGCTCGTGCACGAGCCGGTGTGTGTCTTGTCTGTGCGACACGGCGATGGTGAGACGGATGTGGCTTCTTGCACAAGCAGCTGTGCGAGGCTGGCAGTTTGTAGGCGGGTCTCTGGAGTTATCTGAGTGATGATTGGATGAGAGTCGACTGACAGGTGCTGGCCTCAGTGGAGGGCTGACTGATTGAAGCGGGAGGTTTGACTCTGAATCGGCGTGTGCAGGAAATTGTGGTGCGTGGAAGAGCTGAGGAGCTCGTGCTGCTACAAGGTGGTTGATTTTTAGGTTATAATACATTTTGTACATTTTCCTGAAGCGTATGACAAAAGAAGAGCACACCAAGAGCCTCTTGAGTAATAAAATCAAAATCTCAACTCATGTTATAAAAGTGAAATACAGGAGTTTTGCTGAATACCTTCCAAAAAAATGGTCTCTTGTGAACACCTGCCTCCCTTTTCTTTTTAGAGTTTAACTGACCATCGGTATTCGGTGCCTCCAGAAGTCACTTAATTAGTAAAGGTGGTCCACTTTTTGTAATTTTAATCTGAGTTTACACATAGCCATACTGTATTTTAAGGCCTCAGAGGATTAGCAGAAAACTAACACTGCGCCTCACCCTGAGCAACCGTTCCCTCCATAAAACACGTTGGTGGCAGAATCATGATGTGGGGATGTTTTCCTTCAGCGAGGCTGGTCAGGCTGGTCAGACTCGATGGAGATGGATTGAGCTAAAAACAGGGCAGTCCTGAAGGAAAGCTGAGAAAGGGTGAAAGGAGGTGGGACTGAAGCAGAGGTTGACTTTAATGGACCCTAAACCAGCCTGAGGTGCAGTTGTCTCTTATCACTTAAAATATGTAGGATTAATCGGGTTTTTTTTTCTTTTTCTCTTCTTTTTTTTAAATAAGAGGTGAAATATATATATTTTTCTTTCACTTTGGAATCATCCACCTGGCTGAATCCCATCTCATTCTTACGCCCTTATTCTTATCTCTCAATCCAGTGTGGCGAAGGTGTTGGGTGTCCCAGCTGCCTGTGGATCAGGGTAAACGCTGTGGGCTGCTCTCTAGCTTTTTAAAAACGGATCTTTCTCAGCCTCCCACTACAGTACAAAGGTGTGTGGCCTGTGCTTGAAATGCAATCATCACGTGAATAGTTGTATTCGAACACATTGCGTTTACTTTGCTGTCATTGCATTATCACCATAAAAATATTAAAAAAAAATAATAATTATCATAACAATGGATAAAAAGTCAAAGGAAAAAGTATCATCATAATTCTGTTTAAAATATGTTGTCAAACCAAAATATAGAAATACTTTAGTGTGTATACCTAATTGCAAACAGACTAATCATTCGCATTTTTAATGTGGACCAATTGTAGGACAGTTTTTGTTAATGCAGTGGCAATACATTATCACAATCATACTTAACTTTTGTTCTTCTTTAAATGAGGCTCGTGATATTAAGGATTTTTGTTTTTGCTTAACAGGCATGATAAAAGCGTCGAGAGGTGGACGGATGGCAGACGCCATTTTAACCCATACACATTTGTGTAGCAGAAACCTGTGAGAACTGATGTTTGAGCTTCGTACTGGAGGATTTTAACCACAAACTGAGTTAAGAGAGAGAGAGAGAGAGGGAGAGGGGTAGATGCAGCTTGAAAATGTAATCCGGCCTTTGTGTTGGTCAATCGCATAAAATTTGATCGGAATACCCCGAAGTTTTCAACGCGATGAGATGTGGGAAGGTTCAAGGAGAGCGGATGCTTTAGCGTGGCGTTGTACCACGGAAGACTAACCGATCCCTCCCCCCCCCCCAACAGGAGCAGGAGATATTACCTCCCCACCCTCACAAAAACACATTTTATCTCCTGCTCCCTCTGTCACCCCCCCACCCCTCACCCGCCTGCACATATAGCCTCTACCAGAGTGACAAATAAACAAGTGAATGCTGCTGCTCACTCTCCCTCCTCCGTCTCCCTCTCTCTCAGCCACACGTGTCAGGGCTTGAGCTGAGCCTCCCTAAGATCCTATGGAGAGACTCTGGGGATATCGAGAGAGACGAAGGAGGGAGGGAGGGGCGGAGGAGTGAGGGAGGCGTCTGGGTGGAGTGGAAGGGGCTGACTGCTGTGTTCCTGTGTGTGTTTGCTCTCTGGCTCCTCCAAGATGCTTCATGTTAAGACAAACACAAGACAAACAGCTCTCTCTATGTGCTCCTGCTGTCCGTTCCTCTCTTATTTTCTCTCATGGCTTCCTCCTCCCCTCCTCGTGTCGCCTCACCCTTACCTCCCTCCTCCACCTTGCCTCTTTAACTGCCTCTCCTGCGCTCAGAGCGGGCGGCTACTGCTGAGCTGCACTACTCCCAATCAATTGCGCGCGCGTGCGTTTATGTGTGTGTCCCTTCTCATGCATCTTCTGCGTGTGTACTGTTTGCACAAATGTTTTTTTTGCCTGCCGAACAGTACAGACGCATGACGGTGAGTTTAATATGCAAAAGCATCTACTGAGGTGTCTGTGTGTGTACGTGTGTGTGTTTGTGCATCCACATGTGCATGTTTGAGCAGCATCAGTAGCAGCGGGAGGGAAAACAATTCCCAGCCTCGACTCGCCTCCCCACAACACACAACCACCAAATTTGTTTGGCTTGCTTCGACCGCGGCAGAGAAAACACACCGAGACAGACCATCTCCACCCATTTGACACGCCCCGGAGGTGTGAGCGCTGGCTCCGAGAGGAAACATCAATACTCGCCTCCACCAACAGGCTGCCTTTGGAGAGGATTGTCCCTGTATGGTGGAGAGCTTACCAATGTGTGTGTCTGTAATCAAGCTTTTTTTGATATCAACCCCATCTACAGCGATGGCCGACCTGCAGGCCTGACAGTTCAGAAAATGTGTCCTGATGGAAAGTGTGTGTGTGTGTGTGTGTGTGTGTGTGTGTGCGCATGCTTGGGGGGTATTCTTATTCTGTGTCTGTGGGCCAAAGGGAGAGAGGAAGGCAAATGCAGTCAAGGGTCTGAATACTAAACAGACTGCCATCACCCTGCCAGCACCTCACTCACGCACACACACACTTTCGCTCAAAAATGCATGCATGCTTGGTTGCTCTACCTCTTCCGTACGCAAACGGTGCACACATGAAACAAGAGAAGCGCACGCTCTCTCCTCATGCCAGCGGCTCAAACTTTGGCTGCCTTGCTCGGCTGCCGGTTGCCCTAGCAACCGTTGCCCACAGCACTTCGCAGCCCAATCGAGACGAGGGTAGGCGTGTGTGCTCATGCCCGTCGGTTCTCGCGCGCGCACCAGCCCGTCTCCCCGTCCAAATGTTTCAGGCGGTTGCGATAAATAAAGCCCAGGATCGCACTAGGATCACTTAGCCGGACTTAAAGGGCTAAATGAGCGGTGATGCTGGGCGTCGCCGTAGAGATGGAGGAGTAAATAATGGGCTTGGTTCTCACCTTGATGGTTCTGATGGGTTAAAATGTGTCCACCATGCTAGACGACACACATGTGCAGAAATGCGAAGACACAGATGTCGCCCCGTTCTGATCCCTTAAACAAACCGTCACATGTTTAATAGGATGCTGACACACACACACACACACACACACACACACTCTGTCACTCACCATTAACACTTCTCTGGTTTCCGTCAGGATCTCATTACGCATTTGCTTCCTTTTAAAAAAATAAAATAAAATCTTGAACTTTTTCAGGTTTTATCACATTACCATCACAAAAAATTATGTTTCTTTACTGATATGTTTTAAGTGACAGAAAACATATGGATGCAAAGGCCGAAATCCTTAAGTTTCACAATTATTATTGTAAAAACTAATTAGTTTTTATTTTGTCATTTTTACCTGCTCAACAATAACCTTAACATGAAGTTTCTCAATGAAACGGAATCATAAAAGGTGATTGTAAATCATTTTCAGTTCAAAGCATGTTAGGGTCTTATGAAAGTAAAGGCCCTGAAATTTCTTCCATTTTTGTGTTTGCTAGTTTCTTGGTCTTAAAAACTGTTTTAGACTAGAATAGAAATGCCATTTATTTTCCTGCAGAAGGACAATTCAGGTGTGACAGCAGCATAAAGGCATGAAGGTTCACACAAAGGGTCTTATAATCATCATCAGCCTCCAAAACTGGTGGATTTTAACCATTCCACAGACCGTCAGGCCACACATCACCCAAAGTGGAGTTTCATTTGGAAGTGGAAGCATCATGGTGTGGAGAGGCTTGTCTTCACGGACAGGAAGGCTGGTCAGAGTTGATAGGAAGATGGATTCGGTTGAATAAAGAGGGGAATCCTGCAGGAAAACATCTTAGAGGCAAAACACCTGAGATTGAAGCACAGCAGAAAACTGCTCATAAATTTAGTCCCACAGATTTATAAACACTTTGAAAACTGATGTCCATATTTGTCCAAGTAGGTGGAACAATAAAGGGCTAAAATGGCAGCCATAAAGCAGGTTGATACCCTAAACACTTTCTGCTGTAACTGCAGCAATAATAAGTTTCAGCTCATGGTTGCTGAAGATAATTGCGCGCCACTTTTTTCGCATTGTCATTTTAAAAACTGCTTAAACTTGTGTGTCATTCTTCTCTCACTTTCCAACAATGACCTTCGTTGTGTTGGTCTGTCTGTCACGTGGATCCCCATCTACCAACACAAAACACACTGCCACAGATAATTAATACGACTTTGGAGTGTGTTTGTGACGTCCTCCAGCAGATTCTCTCCCATTCTGTACAATCGTACCATTCCATGCTCCCTGTCATTTGTCTGTGAGAGCTGAAGAAAGCAGGCGCTGGAGAGTCAGGCAGGTAAAAGTGAAACAGAGAAGGTAAAACAGACAGGAGTGGGAGCAGGACAAGTGGGGGGTGTGCGCCAAGGATTTCAGGATTACTTTGAGAATTTTGACTCTGTCTTAACCGAGTAGAAATGAGGAGGTGGCAGCGACGGGGGTAGATTGGCTCCTCGGAGCAATTTACCTCAAATGGCTCCGACACAGCTAATCCGCTCTTAAAGGAGCCTAATCCAGTAGACTTGTACCTGATACTGAGGGAAGACGAGGTGGGAGAGGGGCGGGCAGGCAGGCAGACGACGAAAACACCGAGAGAAGCAGGAAAGAGGCTGTAGAGAGAGGCACACAAGATCGATTTTATCGTGCTCAGACCATAGATGTTCTTCATTTGCAATTGAAATATGATGCAGAATTGAATACAGGCTGAAGCCCTCTGCAGAAAAGCTGGTGATCGAGGCTCTGTCTGCTGTTAGTGCTGCTCTTGTTTTTGGTGCACTTTTTAGATTTCATAGACTCAAAGTGTCTTCAAAGTCATTCTTATCATAATTTAAGATGGCTTGTACACAGTAATGGATTTGTTGAAATGCATTTATTAATTATTCTCTTAAGAATTAATAAATGCACAATTAAAAGCACAATCTTACCAAGTATTTGTGATCCAGTTTCTAATGTAAATATATTGGCTTTGTCTTATTTCAAGTGTACAAACTTATTAGTAGCATTACTGCAAGATTTAGGAGCTCGTTTTGAATCAGTCATTTCTTAATATTGATGAAAACATACTTGTTCCACTGGCTCATAATTTCACTTAAGACTTTTTGCCTTATAATAAGTAAAATAATCTGCCAATATAGCTAGTCCTTTTTCAACAATACAAAGAAATTTACTTAAAATAAGCCCTTAAATCTTGCCGAGAAGATGCTAAGTTAATTTAGTCTTATTTCAAGTGTACGAAGATATTTGCACTAGAAACTCAATCAGAAATACTTGGTAAGATTTTGAATTTTTGCAGTGTTACCTTCTTAAAACACCCACTATTATGTCTTTGCTACGTGCCCACAGTTGGTCTAAGTTTGCATATGTTTGGGTTTAAACAGACGGCTGGTTTGTTTTATAGCCAGTTTTCCATATTTATTGGTCTTTTAAGATAATGTTTCACATGATCCTGTTGAATGAACTGAATTTGCTCAGCTGGTTTTGGTGGAACAGCTTTAGTGACGAAGAAAATACAGAGGAGACGCACAACACTTGAGCTCTCCGGCTCTGTGCCAGCTCTGAAGGCTCATGGCTGTTCTCTGGCACCAGGAGTTAAATAAAGGATGAACAGTTTAGATTTTTCTGGTTTACTGGCCAGCAGACTGCATGTAAAGACTTTATTGGAGACGAAACAAAGAGGATGACAAATATGTAGACATTTATTATAGGGAATTGTGGCGCAGATAAACTGTTAACGCTAGAGAGAGTGTTGCACGAGACCATTAGGAAGTTACAGCAATAGTTTACGTGGTTTTATAGGTTAGATAAGGCAAGAAACTGAAGATGGTGTGAAAAGTTTTTCCTCCCTGACAGGAAAAACTAAGAATTGCCTCAAATATGGACCAATACACGGGAAAAATGGAAGCGATTGAGTGTGGAACAAGCTCTGAAACTAATAACTTGCATAATTTAACATATGTCTGTTCTTAAGTTTCTTTTCTAATTTTTTTTTCTTATTAAAATACTTTTTCTGACAAAAAAAGTAAAAGTATGTGGAGATGTGGCAATAGAAAAGGCAGGTAACACTGCCGCTACGAAGTGGACCACATCTAAATGCAGCAGATTTGTCACCGAGTTAGAGTTGAGTAAAATGTCAGGAAAAAATCCCAGAACTTATCAATCTTGTCCCTCTGATTTCTAATTTCTGTGCGGTTAGCTGCAGTCAGGTGCCAAATGTTTCACTGTGCATAAAATGCACTGCTGCGTTTTAAAATTCGCCTCACAGCCACACGAGGTGACAGCAGATCAAATTGAATGTGGAGCGAATCTCCAGATTTTTGTTATATATTGCTTGTGTTAATCCCTCATTTTCTTTTTTCGTTGGCCAGTTCTAGTTTTCTCTGTGGTTATTTTTCTGATTCTTTTCACACTTCTTAGAGTTTTCTCCCTTCATCGTTGCATTTTTATATATTCTCAGTCATTTAGCATGTTTGCAGAAAGGTGGTTGTTGTTTTTTTTTTCTTCTTGCCTCCCTGCACAAATCTTGTGCCTTTCTCCACACACTTCATGTTTTCCTCAACATTTCCCCTCCATGTTGTTTTTTTCCCTCTAAGAAATGAAGCAAAATAAACTTGAACCCCAGGAAGGTGATTGATGGCGGCACAGAAACTTGCTCGCTCTCCATCGTTTTCCTTTTCCCTGTCCTCTCTTTATTCCCACAGTCACTGCTTCATCCTCCTCCTCCTCCTCCTCAACATCTCCCACTGGTGCCGTGACTCCTTCTCACACACGGAGATGGTTTATAAAGTTTGATTAATTAATTAATTATCTGGGTCTGGAGGGTGGAACCCAGACAAGTAGTTTTTATAAATTAGATACGCTAGAATAATTAGCTCTGAGATTCACTGTCATTTCAGATGTCGTTAGCTTATTTATTTCTAATTCTGTTTGAAACTGATGCTGTGCAGACACCTACAAAAACACGTCTTTTATCTAAAATATTATAATTATCACGATATTAGTCTTTGGTGATATAGCGGTGACTGAGCTTGCATCTCGTAGCCTTCCTCGGCCCGTGCGCAGGTTTGTTTGGCGTGTGACTGTACTGGCTGATCGCATCCATCAGTTGCCGTGACAGCTGCGGCGCATGGAGCCAGTCTTATCAGGCGCGCACAGGACACCTATCGTGGGTCCTATTGTCCCAGCCGCCATGATAAGTAACACGGGGGAGGAAGACTGAGGAGGGCTGTTGCAGGAAAATTGTGATGTTGACAAGTGCTGGACTGATTGTGGAACCAAAAAAAACGTACGTCTTAATATAAATGCATGGAAAGCACCTCTGAGAAGAGAAAAAAAGGAGCAAATAAACACATTTCCACGTGAATCTGAGGATAAAATGCCGCCTGTTCTATAAAGATGAACTATCTTAATCTGAGTTTTCAGCTTTTGCTGATTTCGAATTTGATTACAGAAACTAAAATCAGGACACTTTACTCCTCTCCAGGGTTATGTGCACAGCCGATTTGTGTCTGTTCATTTGCAGAGCTCCATCTCTGCTGCTCACTTTGTGTTTCCTAAAATTTCCAGGATCCTCTCCAACAGTACATGTAAACACACACACACACCCTCACTGAGGAACACATCTTTCCTCAGCAGGAAAGACGTGTTGTCAAGCGGATTCCAGGGCACACTGATCCAGACCTGTACTCAGATTTAATGACAACACAGACATCTAACACTGAGTTTCATTCAGGTGCCAGTTTCATTAACGTCAGGCCCTTTGTGGGACGGTTTTACTGTCAAATCCTTTTGTTTGGTGTTAAAGTTGTTTAGCGCCGTTTGGGTTCTTGTTTTCTTCCGACTTGGTGAAGTATATAAGTATCGGGTATGGATGTGACTGTACAATAGGTTGATGGTTTGATAATCCTGAGTAAAAATAACATCATATTGTCAGCACAAAAAGTTAAAGCAAGAAACTAAGATCTTAACTGTTTTTCTTTAAAATAGAAAGTACAACATAATGATTTTAATGGTTTTTATAACGTTTAATTTAACTTGCCTATTTGGATTTTGATGCTTCATTTAGCTAAGATTATTTTGTTTTCTATGCTATGTTTTGACTCATTAATTATATCAACACAAACATGTTTTATAGCTGGGGAAAACATCTGGACACCTTGCACTAATAACCAGTGTTAGTTCTTAAGTTTAGATAATTTCAGTGAGGTACTTCCTTCAGCCATCAGTCTGAGGAGAGTTAATACCTCTTCACTTTCAGCTGGGTGATGTTTGAACAGTTTCCTGCATGTTCAGCCCGTTTCATGTCGCTGAATGTCAAACCTGCTTTCACCTGACCGGAGTCTTTCTATCTCATCCCCTGGTTGATTTACTGACATGTTTTGCGTCAGTTGCAGGGTTCAGTTCCTTAATTTCTAACTATCTTATATTGTTTAACTGTAATAAATGTATTGTTTAACCTTTAATCTTCTCTCTGCTTTTAACTCACTGCTCACTGTTGCCTGAGTTTTACTGATTTCCTACTTCAGAAAGGGTGGAGTTGTTGCTAAACAGCATTGGCAGTAACATTTATAACATTACTGCTAATTTCCTAGAAGTAACAGCGCCGCTCGACCTGACGGGATGTATTTCCCGGCTGCAACATTCTGAATCTCGAAACCCTCCACAATCAGCTGGCTGCTCAGTCTGCTGCTAAATAACGAAACAACAAAACAAACCAGTGCGTCCTCCGGTACTGCTGTAGTTGATCTCAAAAGAAATTGTATAGCGCTGCTGCTGAGTACATCTGTATCAAACAAATTCCTGTTTACGCTGTAAAAATGTGCCTTGTATGCTCCAGATTCATGTTCGTTTTGAAACATAATTTATTTTAGTGTAGAATTATATTTTTGGCTCTCAGTTGTAACATTTATTTTGTCAATAACAAGTGTCAGGGAAATGAAAGCAAGAACTGAAGATAATCGTTTCTAATAAAATAAAGTCAAAGGTAAAGACTTTCATGAAGGATATTAAAACTCAATAGAAAGATCCTTTATTGTCCCACAATGAGGAAAATTCAAGTGTGCAAGCAGAAATTTCAAGGTAAAAAGAATTGTGCATATTCAATCATTGGAAAAAAAAAAGTGTGTATATATACATATATATTTAAAGACAGAACAGACTGTACAGTAAGGAGCAAATTTACATTAGAAAATAATGGTGAACATTTACACTAATTATTATAAGTGTCACCGTCTTGCTTAACAGGGAAGTGGTATTTTTAAATGGTTTTAAGAGGACTGAACATGTAAAACTGTTGTAATTAATTACAATTAATCCTATTGTTTGCTGTTAGCAAACACACCTGTGTCTTCAAAAATAAGCTGCTATGATAATGGAAATAGACTCAGGTATCAAGTATTTGTCTTATTATTGGTATCCAGTTTGAAATGTTAGTATCCTGACGACCTTATGAGGTTCTTTTCTTGGAGTGCTGCGTTTGGTTTAAGTCAACCATGTCCTCTCTTCAGGTGTCAAAATATTCAGACTCATCTGTCCAAAGAACGTTATTTTATTCTGTTGCTAAAATCGTCTTTCTGAAGATGTTCAGAGGATGTGAGGAGCATTCTTTGAGATTTTACAGGATCCACAAACCAGCGCTCTGGAAGGGCTTTTGTTTGTGTTTTTATTTGCCTGCGAAACAATGCCGACTGAAAAGGAAATGGCTGAAATGAAGTCTTTGCCGAAAAGGACTTTCAGCCTTGCAGCTTATTCTGATATTTGCACTCTATATGTAAAAAAAAAAAAACAAAATGTAGTTTTATGGGCGAGCCTTCCTTTTCATTTCTAAACAGTTATTGCTTTCCAGCTCAATAAGCTTCTAACACGGGCCTCTTTCTGGGGGATTGTAAAATCTTCAGAAGAAGCTCATGATTATTTTGTGATTATCATACTGGCATTTCATAACACCCTTAATGTATTTTAAGTTTATATTTTATCGGCTTCATCTTCATCACTGTGCTAAATGTAAATTGAAAGTGTACGTTTGTTTTGCTTTCTGGTGTTGCGTTGAGGTCTTCCTCGATGAAGGAAAATTTCTTCTCGGCTTGCTTAAGATAATTATAATAGACTCCAATACTGCGCTGGTTAAATCAATGCAACACCAAATGTTTAAAAAAATTTAAAGGCATATCATTTATTTCTACATGAGAGTCTGCAATGTGCTGCTGCCATTCCTGAGCGGAAGAGAAGGCAAACTTGTAAGATGCGACCTTCTGACACACAAAAAAAGTGAATTTTCTGACCTTCTGCCATTAATCTACAATCATTTTGTTGATGGTAAGCACTAAAACATGTCGTCATTCTCCTTATCTCTCTCTTTTTTTTTCCTGCCTTTGCGTTCCATCCCCCCTCTATCCCAGTATCCCTTATTGAAGCTTTTGCGCAAGAAGGCAGAAAATCTGCTTACCTCACACACACACAGGGATGTTTGGCAGCCTCACACCAAGTTCAAACTGCTTGGGAAAGCACAGCTTTACCTGCACTATCAACAGTAAACGTGTGTGTAGATCCTGTATGTGCATATATATCCTCCCCTGTGGTTGTGTATAGCCTGTGTGTGTGTGTGTGTGTGTGTGTACAGTAAACAATACCAGCACATTTGTGTGTGAGGCTCTGCCTCCCACAAACAGGAAAAAAAAAAAAAGCTTCAGTGTTACTGAAGGCACCGCTTTAAGTGAGAACATGTAAAGTGACTATTAACACCTTATTTTTCTGTTTGACAAAGTTAATTACCTTTTGTTTTGTTTCACAATGCTGCACGGTTTGATTTAAAATAGCAATTTTAAATCATTTTTCACACTTTGTGCAATGCAGAAACACAGAGCTGTTCTTTAAGGCAAATTGGAAAGAGATGCCATTTTGTTTTCAAGTTTGAGAACTGTTTTGATCAGCAAATAAAATAAATGAGATAGAATAGTAGCAGTGAACAGAACAGGCAATTTATCAGCGGATATTAATACCAAATTTCCTAAAACCTAATCTCGCGAGGCACCAGCAGTGAATGCTGTATTTTGTCGTTGTCAGCAGCTTTCGGCTTGTCGACGATGTCCTCGACGATGTCGAGGACCCCAGAGAGTTTCCACACCCCGGACCGTCCCGGGATCAGCAGCAAAATGTCATAAATACTTTAGCTGAAGAGTAGAGGGGGTCAGTAATCCTGCTGCAGTTTGCAATCCTGATGGAAAAGTAAAAAATAAAATAAAATACGTAGAAGTTTATAATAATTTAAATTTCTCTCCTTAAAAGCATTTTGTCTTTAGTCTAAACACGTTATGTAGGTTGGAGCCCTACATATCTGCAATTTAATGTTTTTTGTTCTTAATGCCACATGCAAAATGGGACTTTAACCAGCCAGTATGGAATGATGTCTGATTGTTATTTTTTTTTATTATATTTTGACAGGAAGTCTGTTTTTTATTTTTTTTCTTTCTATTGGTGAATTTTGGCTGACTCTCGATCAGACATCCAACGTTTTCTTATGGTGTGAAACATCCGTGCCCTGAAAGGCTGTTATGAGCAGCAGGAGCTTTTTTCTCCTTTTGTTCCTTCAGTGCAAATTTGCTCAAAACAAGAAATAGTTTCAGGTGCATTTCAACTGAATTTATTCATGTTCATAGTTTGAACTAAGATTCACATTCAGTTGTCATTCATTCAATTAATTTTTTAATCGTCTGTTCTCATCTTAGAGTTCAGATATCTTTTTTTTTTCCTTGAAACTTGTTTTAATAATTGTTCCCAATATTTAAGCACAGCGAGAATGGTTTTCCACATCAGCTAGCAAAACCTTCACTGACTTAATACGTCGTCCATCATCTGTACACGCTCATCATTGGGTGGCCGGTGCCCATCTCTGGTGGTCACTGGGTGAGCGTACGCCCTTGACAGGTTGCCAGTCCATGATGGGGCAACCGACAATGGACACACACACATTTTACAGAGACCAGTAGACCTCAGTCATGCTTTTGTTTAAGTAGCCAGTGCACCCATCCATGGTGAGGATTTGCAAACACCATGCAGAAAGACTATAGGATTCAAATCCAAGACCTTCTTGCTGCATGACGAACTGTGCCAAAGTGCATATGTGTTGTTAGTTCCAGAATGAATTAGGTCTTGTTCCAGCAGCTTCCCACAAACCCACATCTGGTCACAATCCCTGCCTGCAGCAGGCTCTGCACAGTAGCACCTGAGCCTGGATTCAGATACGTGTCAGATAAATCTGTTCTTTAAGGCCTGAAATGTGGGAGAAAAAAACAAAAACAAAACACAAAAATAGTCACAAAGTTATCACTTTTAAGGATACATGTCAAAAAAGTTTCCTGCACAGGAAACTTTACCCTGAAAGTCTCTCAGTTTATAGAGCATCTACTCCCAAATGGCGGACAATGCAGTGACACCGGGGAAAGCGGCACTCAATTCAGGCTTGTCAAGTAAAAAGTCAGGTGAAGAGTTGCTGCTATGTCACAGTGCATATCCATGGTGGAGATATTTCAGGAGACTCGAAAGCTTTGCGTTTTCAGATCTGTCCCATTCTGCAACCGGCCTCTGAGGGAGATGACATCTGAGCTACTTGATCCACTGGTTAAGCCTCACTGTTCATTGTGCTGCAGCTGCTTGAGAACGTAGCATCATTACATCATCACCCAGAGCCCGGTCCCCCAATTACTGTCGTTAATGGTCTTCTTTGACATTGGCTGCTGTAATACCAAATATCAGGCTTTTACTTATAGGCATGCCTGTTGTCATTAAGTACATTTGACATTTCTACTTGCACCTGAGACATGCTTTATTCAGAACCTTAATTGAGCCCCTTAATACTTAAGAATAATTGACATTTCAAGCCAAAGCACCATTCAACGATCTCTGTCAATTAGTTTGGTATTGAGTGAAAGAACAAAAATGTTGTAATCACCAGTGTCTCTTTTCACAACTGACTTGTTCCCCCGCATTTATCCATACAATGCTAATTAATGTAGCACTAATAAAAGGTGATACTGAACACACACATTCTAAGCGTAGCTGACAGGTGGCATGTTATGGTTAATTTAACAAGTCTGTCTCCAAGAGGGCTGATGTTAGCAACTGGACTAGTCCTATTTAATATTTCTGCTTAAAATTAGCCAGCATGTATGTTCACTCATTTAGCTAGCCTGCACTCTGCTGCTGAACATATGCCACTTTTAGCATGCTAGTAGTACTTTGATTGATTTATTTTTTCTAACCTCTAAACAAAGTGAATCAACGAAATCGCATTTTGCTGTTGGTGAATTTTCAAAGTGAAAAGGTGGGATAGTTTTACTTTTGTTGCCTTTCAATAAACAATAATAATAATAATAATAATAAAAACTGATTTTCCAGCTTAAGTAGCTCACTGCTCAAAACTCTTTAAGGAAAAATCTTTAAGTTCTGATCACTGGACGATTGATGCACAAATCTTTTCATAATGTGTGCATGCCACAAAAAGGCAAGACTGAGAAGAGAATCCATACGCCTAGCTTCCCGTTCCAGATTTAGCTCGCAGTAAATATTTCTGCTCAGGATAGATTGCCGACGTGTGTTTTTGAGAGAGATCAGCAATGCAGAAACAAGCACAAATGGGCAACTATCAGTCTTCAGTAACAGTTTGACACCAGGAGTCCTGGATGGCTGCTATATTTTGCATCATCACAAGGACATTCGGGTCTCTTTAGGCCTGTTTTGGACAGAGCTGCTCGACAGAATTACCCACTCAGTTTATGTATCACAGTGCCATCCTCTAAACAGCTTAAAATAGAAAGGTGGCAGCAACAACTGCTGACCAGCTGCAAATTTACTGATGGACACAAACTGTGAGCAGGCAAAACGGCTTCCACATCCACAGTTTTCTGTTTGATGGTAACTAAAGTTTGGCAAATCTAGGCGACCTAATCCAACAATATCATATTTATTTTATTAGCACATTTTTACACTTGATTTGCTGCTATATTATATTTGGCATTTTGTATATTTTAGAAGGTGAAGCTGTTATTTAAAGGAAGCTGTAGAAATTATTCCAGGAGATGGAGGGTTCTTAATGGTGAGCGTATGATAATGAGGCATCCGCAGCCTGCAGAGCTGTACATCCTAATAGCTACATTGATGGTTAGAGGTAGATGGAAGAAATAAATCGCTGTGCAGAGTGTGTCTCCGACAGTTATTCCAGACTCACTGCTCACCGGAGCGGAGGTTTGCTATGAGCACATCTATTTGTTTTCCTACTCCATTTCACCTTGACATAGGCAGCAGGCCCAGGTTTATGACATTGTATGTGTATGTGTGTGTGTGTGTGTGTGTGTGTGTGTGTGTGTGCGCGCGCGAGCATCCTAAAAGGCAGGCTGGTGTGTGATTTTTATTTTTATTTTCCTTCTTGTAGAAAGCAATCTCCCTGTTGGAGCTCATGAATCAATCTTAGGGGAGCGGGAATGAAGAGTGCATGTGAGAGTTTGACTCTTTCTCCAGGCTTATGCCTGTCATTAGTTGGTGTGCGGGCATCATGTGCTCGCCTTGCCTGACGGTAGAGTTTTGTCTACAACATGACTGCTACGTCTTGAAATCTTCCTTTTACTTCTCATGCTGGGGTTGCTCAAAAGCGAAACTCCTCCACCTTAACCCTGCAGCTGTTCGAAAGGACGAAACTCGTCGTTTGCGCGTGAGGCAGAGAGATTGTTTCCTTAATGCACTGATGATCAACTAATTATGATGACTTGTTTGTTCCTTTCGTTCTGGTTTTTAATTGTTCCAAGTTGCTTTAAGTTTGCATTTCTGCTTCATGTACATTTAAAAAGCAAAATACATCAATGTTGAGTGAATGATATGACTTTTACAGTGTTGTTAGTACGGCCGATAGAAACATTTAAAACGTTTTATGTTAATTTTTTTATTGCAGAGGGATAACCTGGTACGACAAGATTTGGAATTTGAGCACATTTATTCATCATTATTAAAAAAAAACAAACATCAAAATTACAAATGTCAAAATTATTGGTGCTTTATGCAACCTGCTTTTGGCAACATTATAGCTCTTACCCATAAAATTTACCAAGATGGGAACGTACAAAAAAACTAAAGATTTTTGCTTATTCCTCTTTTGCAGAGTCTTTCTCAGGTATCATGATTTAGGTCTGAAGACTGAGAATTTATTTATTTTTTTTGTTTAACACATTTATCTTGACTTGACCATATGTCTTGGACCATCACGCTGTCCACGTCCAGCTCTCATCGAAGGGTTTGTGATGCCGTGTACTCTTAACAATGTTCCCAAATGTCTTCAGAAAAGAAACGGGACCAAAACATTGCAGATCCTCCACTTTTCATAACGGTAAGAATTAATTTGCTTTATTTAAAATGTAAAAGAAAAAAAAAAGTCCAACATAAAAATGTATTTTTAGTGAAAACCTAGACACTAAGGCAAGCTGAGTCGTAGTCTGATTTAACCAAAACATCTAGTTTCTGTTAAAGCCAAAGTTCAGATTGGCAAACTCTGCATGCTTATGTTTGTGATGGTAGGACAGAAGAAGCTTTTGGCCTGCATCCGCTAGTGGAGCAACACAGTGGAGCGTTGAACCACTAATATTATTGTAATAAGGGAGTAGAGAACATGTAGTTACACTCTTTTAATTATGTTTGTCCAGGAAAGAGGCACAGGATGTCTGGATCAGGTGTATTTTCTAAGATGAGAGAAAAAAACCAGTCAGTCACAGCCCTCTCTAGGAAAGAGACATAGCTAAACATGAAATCCCTGGACCATTTGTAGCTTCTGTGTAATAACAAAAAAAAAAGAACTCAAAGTTTATGGCAGCAATAACTGCAAAACATAAATATATTGACCAATTTAAGTATTACAACATGTCTCATCGGAAGCAAATTATTGCTGCAAATATTTCCCCTCATTTCTAATTCTCTTGGTGAATCTGATTTCAGAAATGAGCCTCGGCGACTCTTACTGACTGATCAAAGCTTTCGGTTCCTGTCTGCATTTCTTTCCTCATTTCGTTTCCGTTTTTCCTCCCCCAAGCCCTATGGCGTACGCGTACTGTTCTCCGCTGATCGAACGTTGGCTTGGATTGGCCGTCACCTTTTGTTTGGTTTTCTTGTTTCTGCTAACAGCAGTGCAGAGCCTGAAGGATGCTTGTGTACGGTTTTTCTGGTTTAACACAATGTAAGCTCTCCTGTCTCACTATTGTCAAGTAGTCTTAGGAGTGCTGCTTATCCAAATGCTACACCACTGAGCTGATTAGGGAGGATGCATCAGCTGTGTGTGTGTGTGTGCTTGGGTGTGTGTGTGTCTATTTGTCAATCAACCTTTACCTCATGCTAGCTTGGCTCGGCTGAGTTTCATGTGTGTGGAAACGGCTGTGAGAACTGTGTTTCCACAGATTGTGTGCACGAGTGGAAGTGTGCGTCTTTTGAGGATTCTCAAAAGCAGCCCTTTCCCCTCTCATGTGGCTCCTCTGGTATGTTTGGTATTTCACAAAGCCTTAGATCCTCCTCTCTTCATCGACTAGGGGGAGGTGTGTGTGTGCCTCTGCTAGAGAAATATGCTGGCTAACACACACACGCACACACACACACACACACACACGCACACACGCAGACATTCATAGATCTGAAGTGTCATTTCTCTGCCTTGTATGGAGGAGGGTGGGGGAGTGGGGTTGTAAGCGAGTGTGCATGACACTGTGATTAACAGACACACTTTCTCTCGCTCTCTTTCTGGTTCTGTCGCTCCGAGTTCCTCTTCTCGTTAGTGTGCATGGTAGGGATTTCTTGGTTGGCTGGAGAGGCGGCGGCGGTTGTGTGTTTCCGTGCACATATGCTTTGTTGTGTGCACTGGTGTGAGCGTGCGTCTGAGGAGACCAGAATGTAATTAGACACAATGGCAGAAGCTAATGGAACAGCTGCCTCTTTGTAAATGTTGCTGGCCGCGGCCGCGCGGCTGCACAAAACGCTCGCAGGCGCTGCGCTGACCCACCAGCCGCTCGGAGGAGCTTCACTCTCTGCTCTTTCTTTCTTTCTTTCCTTTTCTACTTTTTCTTCTCGCTCTCACCTCTGTCACATCCACGTTTTTTTTACTTCCTTTCCTGCTTTTCTTGTATTTTAACTTTTCCTTCTGCTCTTTGAACTTCCACACAAAGAACCCCCTGCATTCAATCTCATTCTTCCTCCTTCTACTCGTCTCTCCCTCCCTCCTTCCCTTGTCTTCTTTCTCCTCCGGCTGTCTCTGTCTTTCTTTGTGTCTGCTCTGTTCCTTTGTGTGGCACTCTCACTTTTCCTTCTCACTCCCTCCCTACCTCCCTCCCTACCTCACTTTTTTTTCCTTGGCTATCAGACCATTTTTCCAGCAATGAGACTCGTCACCCCTCCCCCTTTCTGTCCTCTCCTGCCACCCCCTCCTCCCTCCTCCTCCTCCTCCTCCTCCTCCTCCTCTTGTGGCAGCGCTCCTATCAGAGAAATGATAACACTACGTCACTGTAATCTGGCACAGGAGGGCTGCTGCAGCACACACATGGAGCTCTTTACTGTCTCCATCACTGCTGTAGCAAAACACCAAATCTGTCTTGTTTTTCATCTGTCACTCTCTCTCCCTCTCTAATTTTTTTCCTGCCCCTGTCCCTCCCTCTCCCCCGGACTTTACTTTCTGGACCTTGACGCTTGTGTCGGATAGTCATAACGGCCTCCTTTAAACATTACGCCGCCGTAAAGCCTTCACAGAGAAGTGACCTTGCCCGTTCCATGTTCCCATCCCTCCATCTTTCCGCCCCCCACATCCCTTCTTTCTGTCCTCTGACAGGCAGCTGTCTGGGCCAATTGATAAGGAGGTAAATCTCCGTTTGACCTCGTCGTAGGCGGGCCCTGACGTCGCTCTGCCTTGGCGGAGAGCGTAGAAGATAGCAGGGGTGGGGTTGTTTGTCTACATCTAACGCAAGGGAGGGGAGGTGAGGGGTGTGGGGGGGGCGTCACAAATGCGCTCGCTTATCCTCCCCAGTCGTATTCCCACCGAACCTTCAATCATTCCTGCCGTTTTACTGTCTGGAACAGCCCACCGTGGAGCGAGCAGCTTTAATTGACCCCTCGATTTGATCATGACATCTTGAAGCGGCTGATCGTTTAATGCCTGCCACATCCATGTCACCTCAGCTCAGAATGGCACAAACAGTTCCTGCAGAAATTGCACAAACTTGCCCTCCCCCCCCACCTTGTTATCAGCCTTGATCGCTCTCTCTCTCTCTGTCTCTCTCTCTCTCTGTCTCTCTCTGTCTCTCTCAGCCTTCTTGCTCCCTGACTTAGTGTGTTAACCCTAACCCCACCTGTGAGGATAGTTGTGGGTTTTTTAACCTTTCTGTCACCTTTTGCTACAGCTCATATGTACGGCTGTATTTAAGTGTTCAAGATTATTGGCCTTTTTTTTTCTTTATCCTTGGCAGGAGTCATTTTGCTATTTCCAGATCTCGGAAAAGTGGATTTAATGAAAAAAGAACACCATATATGTTGTTCTTGTATAATCAGATATGTTAAGACATTAGGTTTATTAAATATCCAGCTAATACTTCCGAAAAATATTCAGCTAAAGGCATACAGCTTCCTTTCGACAGTGATGATGCCCAGGTGAGTATCATATTTTCCACAAGAGCAGTTCTCCTTGAAATATGTCTCTCAAATATTTTGGTAACATAAATGAACGAAGCACTCTAATCTTAGTGAAGCCTAACTGAGCCAAACAAATGTTAAAATTTTCTTTCCAAAACTCTGTAAACTGTAGGACGATATTCAATGATGTAAGTGGAAATTAACAATTTTATTTAAAAATATATATCTAGATTTGTGTCTTTGGTGAAATCATTATCCCTCGGTTACTAGAGGGATTAGCTAGTTAAGATTTTTTTTTCCCACTCTATATTTTTGCTTAAGAAATGTTGTTCACGAGAGAATCCATCTGTGACTGCATTTTCTAGCTGTCGTTGAGCTTAAAAGAATACATTGGCTTATTCTTCGGTGAAAGTTGAGTTGCTTGTGTTTTTTTTAAGTGTTTACATTTAAGACAACTCAGCTGTCAGATTCCTCTCATTGCTGCACTATGCAGTTGCTTTGTTTACGCTGGTGAAGATTAACTTATTTTGGTTTGCCAATTTTTGAGCTTCATCAGTGAAAAGACGGTCCGACCAGTCTCCAGATAAATTAAACTAATATTTTTTTTTGTCCTCAAAGAATATGCAATGAGTGCTAAAACTTCAACCCCAAACGGTCAGGCAGTCAGCCCACGTAAAAAAAGAAGAATAAGGTCGTGACGTCAATGAACCTTTCTCTGTTCTGGCACAGTAGCATGTTGTACATTTTACGCCCTTCTGGACTTGAACTTTTACAGAAAAAAATGTCCCATACTTTCACGTTTAGACCTTTCTTATCTCGCCGTACAAGTGTGATCTTGTCACTTGCACGGCAAGATAAGAAACGGTGTGACAGCCACTTTCAATACAATCTGAGTGTTATGTGTTAATAAAGGGCTTTTGTCTTGGTTTTGCGTGCTCGCAGTGGTTTGTGCCCGTTTTCACTCTTAACCCCAAATACACTGGTGTTAATAATCAGCCTATTTTTAAATGAAACTACTAAACTTTCAAGGCCCATTGCACTTGCAGTTTGCTTGCATTCACAAATCTTACTGTTTGCTTTTTTTTTTTTTTTTTTACTTTTCAGAAGACGAGGCAACATTACATAAATCCATAGTAGTAGCAATGTAGTATCCTGTGCAGAGAAATGCTTCTGCATACGTTTGAGCAGAGCTGAATTAAAAACACATGGACCCGTTTTTTGGAAGCGACGTGAACATGAGTAATAATTTAACGACAAGCTAAACGTTTCCGGCTCCGCTGTAACACTGGAAGGAGAAACGCAAACACAATTCTGCGAACAAGACCCAGAAACACACGAAGGACATGCGTAACGCTCATCACCACACCTGATACCTGGTGAGACACACACCAGTATGACCAGTCATGTGAAACCCAAGCGTAAAAAGCACAAGCGTGATCACACGGCCACACACACCAAGCACACCACTGGTTTCTCTCAACTTGTGTGGGCCTGGAAAAGGGACAGGAGGTGTGTTTTTACTCCTTTTACATTGTCTGTTTTATCTTCCCCTCTACTCTCATCTTTCCTCTGCTTCCTCTTTACTTCCAATAGTTGTCTCCGTCAGCTTCCCCCCCTCCTCCCTTCTTCACTTTCCCACCAGAAGGTCAGGAGCATGAAGACACACGCAGCATTACGCGATACCTTTCTTGTCCTCTGACAGCTTCCACGTTCACCAGCAAGTGGAAGCTTTTTTCTTTTTTTTTTTTTTTTACACCGCATTATTGTTTGTTTGCACCAGAGAAATGTTTCTCAGCCCCCTTTGCTATTATACTGTCATCATGTTACATTTTTGGCATCTGTTTCATGACCTGTAAAGTTTATAGGATCATCATCACCTCAGATTTGCCGTTCGGATCCTTCACACTCTTCCCCTCTTCCAGCACCACCAGCGAAAGGAGGAAACTGCGTTATTCTTCTCTGGAATGTTGCATGGAGCTAAATTTAGAGCTTTAGTTTCCGTTCCTTCTTCATTCTCCTCCTCCTCTTCTTCTCCTGGTCCTCCTTTTTTCCACTCCTCTTAGCTGAAACTGGAGTGGTTAGCATTGTGTGCTAAGATCCACCTGGGAGGGCTGGTCGTAAATTCTCCCGCTGCCCTCGACGTGGTGTGTCGTATTCACCAGGCCGAGTTCACCGACATCTTTTACCTTTTTTAAAATCTAATACAAGACATTTTATACGTTGATAATTGAATAGTTTGTTTTCATGCCCATGTTGTATGTTTTAAGAAAACTCTGTAGGATTAATACAGTATAAAACCATTTTCCACCCAAGTGTCAATATTGTAAATTTGTATTCAATCTTAAAATCAGTTTTTAAATATCTGATTTTTCTTTAACCATCTTATGAGAAGAACTTGATTCTTCACTAAAATAAAAAACAACTCTGCTCTTTAGGAGGCGCTTGTAGCCATCTTGGACTTGGATCTTCCACCAGAGGGTAGAAATATAGGTCAACAAGATTAGGCTTTGATACAGCAGGATTATGAGGAAAATACCAAGTTTGTTAAAGAGACAGAGGTTTTGGGAATACGCTTAAGATAGACTTAAGATGATCTCTGCTGCACCTCTACATAATCTGCAGTATGTGGTGTTTTATTTTCCAGTTTACCTAATTTTTTTTAAACATTCTGTTATTCATCTTATGTTTTTTTAGTATAGATTGAAAACTAAACTTGGTGAAGTATCTATTTCTTGAAGAACGTGCAACACAATTTGACCTTGGAGCACTACACTCTTCTGTTCTCTCTGGCCACTTCAAGATTTAATTCTAGTAAAGATTTTGTAGTTTTGAAACCATAACTTTTCAAAACCTTGGTTAGACCACGATTGATGTAACAAGCCCAGGCCTGGTAACATATCATTGCGTTAGATTGCTAAGTCATCCCTCCATTTATTGTAAGTCTTTGAAATGCTTTTACTCATTCTTGATGATTAGGTGGTTAGCACCAGGTGGCATGTGAATCCTACGAATAAACAGGATTTCACTAAATAGAAAAACTTAAAAGTTGACTTTTTCTTCTTCACTGAAGAGTGTTGGTGCCATTTCATAGCAAGTTTATTGTGCAATTAGCACAATAAACTTTGCTAACTGTAATCAGTAGCGTCTTCTCCCAGTACAATCAATAGATCCTTACCTTAAGCAAGATATATCCAAAATATTTCCAACATGTCTAGCATGTTTCATAAAGACAAAAAAGAAACTGTAACTTTGATAAAATACCCTCAGCTATTAATTCCCTAAAACTTCCCCACGTTGTGGCAGCCTGACTGAACAGTCAAGTTGCTTGTTTTTCTTTTCTTCCTCTAACTTTATTTTGAATCGCCTCAGCGATAATACATATAAATAACCGAGTCTTCTCTTTTTTTCAGGCTAGTCTAGCACTTGTGCACACTTGTTCATGTTAGAGGGGGTTTTGTGTTGTATTAGAGCAGTTTAAATAAGCATTTACTGTTAAAAGAACAGCTTCTGCATTTGCGTCACGCTGTCCACTGTTCAGTGTTGGTGTGTGCAGGTGCTTCAGCGTGTGCTGAAGCTCATCGATACGGCCTTCTCCTGCAACTATTACCTCTGATTCATGCCTCAGCCCTAATGGTCAAATCATTAACATTATTTAGACCACAGGCTGATTGCAGATGGGAGTCCTTGTGTTTACTCATAAAGGCATATTTATGTGCTTATTTTATATATGTGTGTGTGTGCGTGTGCGTGTGTGTGCTTTTTTGTCTCTGTCTGTCCTCCGGCTGCTGCAGGTATTGATCTACATATGGTCAATGAGCAAGGCTAACAACACTACAATAGTCCTCTCTCACCCACTCTTAATCGATCTCGACTACCACGGCGTAAATGGTTCTCCTTGGTGTGTGAGGCGACCTGACGCGTTAGCCTCCTTCGCTGGGATTAGCCAGCATTGCCTCACACTCCCAATGTTGGAGGATTAGCAGCTAGTTGACTGTGGCTTATCGCTGCAGAATTGGGATGTAACTGTAAATATCCACTAACCGTCTAATGTAAATACTCAAAAACTCGATGACGCCGACATGTGCTGCTAGCCGTTTCTCAGTTTAGGAGGCTTGTGTCGTCATTGATTTCTCTGCAGCAAAAACTGAAGGCACAGCGTTTGTCTCCCAAGAGAAACAGACAAACGAAATACGGAACATACGTATCAATACGCCGGGTCAATAGAGCAGGATATCTCATCTGTTTAAAGGAGCATCTGTTTTTGGCTTGGGAGGGAGTGGAGGATGGAAAGTCACAAACAGGGGAGGAATCGGTTGATTTGCGGGGATATCCCCTCTTCCTTCCACATCGTGTTCCTCTCTTCCTCCGTCTCCGGAGGCTCGACAGAAAAAGCAGGCAAACAAAGAGAAGCAAGAAATGTTTCTGGTAGCATTCACTTTCTGTACCGGTTAATAAAACCCGTACTGTACAGTTTAACACTCTTGCGCTCCGTCTGTGACTCAGAGCGCTCTCCCAGCCCCCATTTCATCTCTCTCCCTTTTTTTTCCTCAGACTGTTTAAGGCTTAAATCCCTCCATACTGAGCGACTTAACCCCTCTCTTTCATTTTGCCCCCTTTACTAGTGCTTGTATCTACCAGCACCTATCAGCTGCAGTGTGTATATGTGTGTGTATGTAATCAGTAAAGTGAGGCTTTAAGTGCCACGTTCCCGGCACGTGGCTGCCTCACGGCAATGAGCCTCACAGGATTGCCTGAAACTCCCACACATTCTTCCTCCTGTAAGAAGTTAGACTTTCTCGTCGTCTGGCGATTTGGGTTGCATGGACCTGTCAGCTAACGTATGCAGCCCTTGGGCTTAAATACCCCCACAATTTGGGATCACTGCATTCTCTTTGTATCCTTGGAAGTCATCTTTGTTGTTTGTGTGTGAACTAAAACACAGATGTCTTTTGAAATTGGCATCAATTATTGCAAGTAAACGTTTTTGCTGCAGATATCTGTCTATGTTTTTGTAAGACGGCAGCTCGCAGTGAAGAGCACAACGCACAAGAAACACACATTTTTGACTCTGTGAACCAAAGTCCATACAGCGAAGGAATAAAAGGAGGTTTTGAAAGGGCAAATATTCATGTTCAGAAGGTTGCGTATGAAGAAAGAGGCTCAACATCCAACACACTGACAACCAACACGCCACTATGCTTATGTAGAATTGCATTTCAGTGATGGTATATACATTCACTTTTAATGTTCATTCCTGTTTATTGTTGTGTGTTCTTACTGTTATACAAAAACACAGATAATAGCCTTCAATGCTCCTGTCAGGCATTTTAAGACATTAAGGGAAGTTTCTATGGAGCCACTGGATAATTTGGATGAATGAACCACCACAACCAATAAGAGATATTTATAAAAATAAAAAAAAATCACATACTCAACATCATTTATTAATCATAGCAAAGGAAATGCATTTTCTATTAAGGAAGGAAATGCAATTTCTGCACATCCAGGAGACATAAAAGCGGAAAACAGTCGGGAATCACATCAGTGTGACACAGCGACAAAAGAGTCCAGGAGCCAAGTAGAAATATTTACTCTATCATGAATTGTGACCATAAAACAACAAAGAAAATGAGCACAAAGAGGGAAATGTTAGTGAATGTGTAATATACATATGTATATATATATTCCAGTATTTCCTACAATCTGCTTCTGGTCTGCTGCAAGTGACTCTGATAAATAGTCTACTTGAGAAATTTGATTTAGATTTTAATTTATTTTGCTGGTTTAATTCAACATGCAGGGTTTTTTTAAGGATTTCTGTTTGACTTTAGATTTTTTTTTTTTTTGAACATGTGAAACTGTTGCACAATTATGAAGCTAACTTATTGCTCTTTTGAAACAATATCCTGCGTGAGGATATGAAATGCATAATTTGAACATAACCTGCCCTTTCGAGGGGTTTAATGTTTCAGAGAAGTGGACTGAAAATGACAAACTCGTGGAGCTGATGAGTGTTAGTTCACATTAGCTATCTGCAGCTCATTAAATTAGCCAACAAGTGGCTGGCAAATTAACAATTATGGCGGACTCTCGGTTTTATCTGCAGCACCTATCTCCCAAGGCAAGGACACAGTGGTTAGAAGTATTTTCAGGGATAAATCTGTGACCAGGCTGTATATTTGTCTCATGAGAGAAGAAACCGCAGCAAGCAGTACAGCAGAAACAAAGAAAATAGAGTTATCCAACACGGGGAGCATAAAAAACAAGAGTAAACAGATTTGATGATGTGGACGTTCTGTCTTTTCAAGCAGCATTAGAGTACAGTCTTCTTATTGACTTGGCAGTGTGTGCATAATCTTCAGCAGTAAGAGCCTAAATGAGGCTTTTTAATTGTTGGTTTATGTAAAAGTGGCTCAATGCATGGGTAAACAGACGTCACGAGTTTATCCCCTGGGCTTCAGCTCCTCTCTCTGTTTCTCTTCGTCTCTCATTTGATGGAGTGCTTTCAGATAACTTCAGGCGTTGCCACCTCCTCTTTCTCTTTCTCTCTATCTCTCTCTCTCTCTCCTTCCCTTTTTCTCTCTTTTTTCCTTCTGTCCAGCTCTATCAGTCTCACCCCTCTGCCCACCTCCATTCCTCTGTTTTTTTTTTCCCTTCCCCTTCCTCTCATCCCTTCTTCTGCGGTTCCTCCCACCCGAAGGCCATCAGTGTGGCGAGAACCATTCGGTGAACGTCTGGTGCCACGCAGAGTTGTCAGTAAAGCTTGAGCTAATTAGCAGAATCACAGAATAATTAGTTTTTCTTCTTGTCATTTAATTCCCACCATCCCACATGAACCTCATCCCTTTCTCATGCCATCTTGAGCTCCAGGACGTTTCTGCTCTCCTGTTCCTTTTCATCCTCGCTTTGTCTTGATTTCTCTCCTTACTCGGAGTCTCCAGACTGCGCCTTCGTTTTACCTCTTCTGTCTCTTTCTGCGTCTCCCGGTGCCTGTTTCCCTTCTACATCTGTCTCCTCTCTCCCCGTGGAGTGCTTTCCCGCCCACACCTTTTTCTCTATTGAGGTTTCTCTTGCCACTGTTAACTTAGACACATGGTCGAGCTTGTTTTCTCACTCCGCGTCTTCCTCCCACTCTGCTTCCATCCTCCCCTCCCTTTTCTGTTGTTTTTGCTCACGCTCTCTTTCCCTCTACAGCCCAGTCTTATTTATCTGAAACACCAGTGTTTGTTTACACATCTACCCCCCCCCACACCCCCAGCTTGGCCGGTGATCCATCCCCTTGAAATAATAGTAAAAAAAAAAATGGTTTCCAGTATATATTTGTTTCACCTTCTTCTCCTGTAATTTCTCTTCATCACCTGAGGTTGTCTGTTTGCTCCCTTCCATCATCAGTAGAAACTTTTTCCCTCCATTCCTCCTCATGTTTTGTATCCGCCCACCTTTCTTTTTAGGTTCCAAGAATTACTCCTCTGTGGTACTTTTTGGTTTTCTTTTAGAAATGAGGAAGACTTTCTGGTCAGAACCTAGGAAACTGGAGCTTTAGATCTCATGTTGTAAAAGTCCTTTGGTTGATCTGGTCAAAGCCCTGACTATATGAGTAACAAGCAGCAGTTTTTTTAAAACCATTTTATAAATATTAGATCGGCATAAAGTTGCTTCATTTGACAGTTTTCGAAGCGTCTGCAGTCTGAACGGTCATGTCGCATTTCATCCGACTTCACGTCATTGACGTGAGACGTGCATCATAATTCTGCACCAGAAGAATCCAGATGCAGTAAATCTAGATGGAAATACTGACTGAAAATTATAATTATAAAATTAGGAAAGAAGCCTGTGCCAGCGAAGCGCATCGCGTCATAATCCCACCACTTGTGGCTCTTGGTGAGACTTTTCTAAAAATCTCCACTAAAGGCCACCGCTATTAGTTCTGCTTTCTTTTTATTAGCTTGTTTCATTTTATGATCACATGACAACACTGTCGTCTCCCATTGCTAAATAAATGGATCCGTGGATGACGGCATTCATCATTACTACTGTAAACAGTGCGCTGATGTGTGACGTCAGTGTTGTTCCATGCGTTCGGGTCATAAACCGCTCACACTGAAGTCTGATTGCCGTCATTTCATTCAGTAGTGTGAATGAACGACCAGCCAAAGAAATGTCGTCTAGATCTACCTTCTAGCTGCGGATCTTATTTGTTGTGTGCACCACTGGTGACAAGAACGCTCCCAGTCAGAGGGTGGCAGCAAACGCAAAGCAGATATGAAAATGATGAGTCAGTCATGAGGAGAAGAAGAAGAAAAACAGATGAGCTTATTGTCTGGTGCATGTCCCCAACATTGGTGTTATTCAGGCCACTCTGTTATCTTTAATTAGACGTGAGCGCCCAAATTATTCACATGCTGGTTTAGATTTGTCCCAAATAAAGTCCAAATTGCATCATTCCATGTTGGTGCTGGACTGTTTCGGATAAGTCCAGATTCACCGACGTTCTTCGTTTTAAATGTCAAGTAATAATAATTAAAAGGGACGATACGTCTTAAAGTTTCTCCACTGGTTTGCTGTGGTCCACTAGGTGCCAAATGTTTATTTTCAGCCTAATTAGATTTCCTTGGATTTGGGGTCATGTTTCACATCGCCTGGTAATCAAATCGATTAGGGCAGACTTGCTGAGCATATGCTGTTATAAATCACCTAAAAATTGGGCTTTTAAGTGCAGTTTCTTAGCTACCTAGCTTTGTGCAATGTTAGGCATCTTTTTTTATTTATTTATTTTTGGATCACTCTGCCTGTGCGCCATTTGGAAAACCGGTTGGTTTTTACAGAATTAGACAATAAGAGACGCCGAAGTCAGAGCATATACTGTGGCTTTAAATATATCTACCTTGCATCTATGCACTCTTAAGTACCATCGTGATTCCACGCTCTTATTTTCTCTGAGCCTGCTCACTTTTGCACAATGCACTCGCAATATTTCGCTCCTTTTGTTCCATCGACTACAGTACACCTCTGTCCTTGTGTCTCTTCTGTCCATCTGCTCTGCTGAGTTGTGCGATCAGGAGAGGCTCCATACATCACCTCCCCACCTCTCCAGGGACAATGCTGTGGAGGAGGGGAGGGAAAAAAAAAAGAGAGGCTGTGGAGATTGGACGAGCTTTCCCACACATGCACACACTCGCGCACGCACACACACGGCACCACCAGCTGTTAGCAATGACTGCAAATTGTTTTCCCTGCACCTATTTGTAGCACACAACTGATTGCAAGGCTCTTTCTCTCTAAACACACATTCCTCTGCTCATATGTCTGCACAAGCGCGTCCTGGAGTTGTACCCGAGTTTGTTTTGTTGTTGTTCCTTTTTAAGTGCAATCTGGGACAGATCGACACTTGGGTTAATGCGATTTCCATTTTCTGCTTTTTGAGAGCGCGGCGTTATCCGGCGACGAATCGACGAGCTCTCGTTGGGAGCCGAGAGACGAGGAAGGCCAAAGATCGAAAACAGGCAGAGTGTGTGACTGGCGGAGGGAGAAGGTATCGGCGAACGAGCGGAGTGAAAGAGACAAACAGAGCAAAATGGGGAGAATTTAGAGAAAGACACAGTAATGCACCCGATGTGGGAGGGAGGGCTGCAGACGGAGAGATGAGTAGAATGCAATAATTTGATAAAGCAGCTGAGGAATGGAGGTTTTTCTACACTCTGACGCTTTTAGTCCCATTTCTACTTTTTTACGGCAGATTTCATCATATTACCAAAGGCCATTTTGGCTCTATTGTGGATAATAGGGTGCTGTGGAATTATTGGAGATGCTGGCTTAGATAATGGTCATTCTCTCTCCGTCTCCTCTGCACTGGAGGGGGAGGAAAAGGCACAGGAAATACAGCTGCAGGAGGAGGAGAGATTAATGGCCTACAAAGATGAGCAGAGTTGGGGGCGATGAAGATAGCAGAAGGTGCTGCACTTAGAAAGGCAGCTTAATGTGCGAGACAAAAGGAGGTAAAGATGGGCTGTTCTCTTCGCAAAGGAGTGTTCTTTGGGTGTGCTCAGGCTGATCTCTGGATGTTTACTTCTAATGCAATAAGTGCACAAGAAAACCAGATTTATTTTTCATTATTTGCCCTCACAGAAGCAAGTAGCAAGTGTACCAGCAGAGCAGCATATAGTCACTTAAATATGCATCTTCTGCTGAAGTATTTCTACAACATCTATGCCTTTGCATAAAAAAGGCTTATTGTGAGGAGTAGTCGCAGCAATTTTTTTAGGCTCAACTAAGAAGAAAATGCCAGTGGCTATTTCATTAGCTGTTGCACCTCATTTTATGGCTGGATATCTACCAGTTGTAGCTTTTGTGTGAGGAATGAAATTGAGTGAAAAGAATATTTAATGTCCATTTCATGTGTATTGCAACTGATGGGTACTTGAGCAATGTTTAGTTTAATCTCTGAGCATCGAACCACATTCAGCCTTGAGGACTTTGAACAGCCTCATACGTGGCCTCACTTGGTTGAATTCCCATAATCCTTCTGTCTTCATTCGGTGGGAAGCAACTCAAAGTCTTTATGAAATCAGGTTTACAGCAGATTGAGTCAAAAACGTTTTTCGGACGATGCAGAGCAAGCCTCTTGACCACACCGCTCGAGACGAGTTTTGGATCATTTTTTTGTCCTGGTTCTGCGTGAAAATCCCAGATCAGCGGTTTCTGAAACATTGAGGCCAGCTAGCAACACCGCTCCATTCAAAATGACCTAAATCCTGTTTCAGGAACCTCTGTGCGAACTTCAAGTCATCGTCACCACGTTCAGATTTGTAGGTCCACTGTGCTATCAGCCTGGTCACTATCGGGCTTGGTAAAGGTGTTGCATTGGATTGGATCCGTTTTTAGTATTTGTGAAATGTTTGAATGTTTGTTAGTGACGGGAAAGAATCTAAAGAGATTTTGGTTTCCTCCAACTTAGCTTAATTGAATTTAAATGAGTGTTTCATACTATAGTGACCTCTAACCACTATGCAGCATTGCACACAGTGGAGTACTTGAAGGGTCTCTCACTGGAATATGGGAGAACGGGAGGAATGACTTGGGTCGCTATAGGAATGCTGAAATAAGATGGAGAGAAGACGAGGAGGATGGAAACGGAAGATTGTCAAAGGATGTGAACTCGGCTGGGATGAAGAGCAGGAAAGGAACACAGAGATGGAGAGAATGAGGGGCGGAGGGAAAGAAAAGAAGGGTGAGAGAGGGGTCTATTACCCTGAGACTAGAGCAAAGTGAGAGAAAAGATAGAGAGACGGAAAAAGAGTAATAGCCTTACAGCTGCACCTAATGGCTTCTCTGGAGAGGAGAAGAGAGAGATGGAGGGAAGGAGCGCAGAGGAGGAGAAGACGTAATGAGGAGGCTATGACAGGCTCAGATGGATTCAGACATGGAGGAAAAGACAAAGAAAGGTGAAGGTTATACAGCTGTGTGGTAAAGATGGAGTCAAATAAATAAATGGGGAGAAAGAAAAGCGAGAGTGAAATATGGTTGATTCTGAGGCAGGGGGAGGATGTCGACGCTAAAAAAGCAACCTGGAGAATAAAGATTGATGAGCTCAGATGAAGAAAAGCAAACGTGAAACGATGCAGGAAAAACAAATGAAAGCTGCAGAATCGGAAGAGGAGCGAGGAGGAGAGTGAACAAAGGAGGCGGGAACATGGGGAAGATGGATGGAGCTGAAGGGTAGATGGAGAAGGAGGGAGTAAGAGGTGGAAGAGAGAGAGAGAGAGAGAGAGAGAGAACAGTGGCAAAGCAATCAGGTGAGGAGGAGATTGAGAGGAGAGCACGGGGAGGGTGGCACGATGGAAGAGGAGGAAATTGAAGAGGAGGTTTTCTGGGTGGATAAAAGGGCAGTTTTCTATGTGTGGGGGAGAGAGAGAGGGATGGGGAGGGCGGATGGATGCGTGGAGCGTATCTTCACCTCCGTTAACAGCCGTGTAATAGCGCTGATCGCAGCTGTGAATAATTCAAAACGGCTAGTTGGTGAATTCTCATTCAGAGGAGAGCAAATAATCACCACGGCGATAGGATAACCTTACAAACACAAACACAGGTGGTGTGTCGAGCGTCCGTATAGGGCTGGGCTCTCTCACCGCTCTCAGACCCGTCGTCAGTGAAAGATAATGAGTAATAAGGAGCGGCAGACAAGAGAGGTTCCACAACAATTAGATTAAGCAGAAACACCTTGCCTCATCAGACAAGCGCACAAATCTCCCGGTTTAGAGCGCACAATTACATCACTTAGTCATTTACAACTCATCGCTTCCACGGCTCCTGCCTGCTGTGCCTTTAAGGTTTCCATGACGACCGTTTCCAGGGTGATTTAGTGTAGCACCTGGTCCCTCTCAGGGTGGTAAGCTCGTCTGCTCGCCACCAGTGATCTCATCCCTTTCCAGCCTCTCATATCCGTGTCGGGTCCGAGGTCTCCAGTCAACTCAGTGTTCGGCCGGCCGGCATGGAGGTTTAGAAAGCTGCTGGAATTTGATGGATGACGGTGAAAATTAGTGGTGCAACAGAACATTAACGGCATTAATAGCCAACGAGCAGGAAGCTAATTTATGCATCAAGTTGCTTGTGGTTTCGCCTCCGTCATGCTATTCGGTTAATTCTGTTTCTAAATAATTGTAGCCATGATGCCACTCTTTTTTTTTTTTTTTGAACACCGTGGGGAAAAAAAATCTATAGTTTTGCTTTTTATTGTTGATATGTTTGTGCGTTTTATCATCATTCAAAGCAAAAAGGGATTGTATTTGTGTGGGAAATTAACATAGAACTAGTTTCTTGTTGAGGATGAACTGGCAGAAAAGTCTCTGAGATTCTTTCCTTCTCCAATCATTCAACCTTTTTGGCTCCCAGGCTTGTTAGTTAAGACAGCCACCTTCTAAAAACAATACTATTTATCTACCATTTTAACTGAAGAAACTGACATTTGTCAGATCTGTCTGTTGCACCAAGTGTTGCATGTTAAACACTCAGTTCTAAGACTTTCAGCTGATATAACATGCAGCTGAAGTTATGTATGATCTTCTGCATAACTTCAACATCTTTCTCTGTGGAATTTTTTTTTTATAACTTTAACTCACCCTTATAAACTAGTTACATTTTAATATGTTTGTAAAAATAGGCATTTATTTTAGATATCCAGTATCTGTCCTTTTTAATATCATTAAGAAAGCAGTTCACATTAACAGAGAAAAAGTCCTTTTTAAGATTGAAAGAATTGTTGCTCCCTACAGCATCTTCCTCTCTTCTTATTCAGCCTCAAACCTTGACGCATTTACTGCACATCAAAAGGGCTGATGAAAGTTTTTTTTTATTTTTATTATTCGTCTACAACAACATTTTACCTGAATTCCCCACCTGGCAACACGGTGGTAAGTCACCATGTTATGTTAGTCAACATTTGTACAAGGGCTTTGCAAAAATAAACATAATTGTGGCAGTGTCACGCCACTTCAAAAGAGGCTGGTCAGAGTTGATGGATGGAAATGGAGAAAAATCCTGGATGAAAACCTGTTGGAGGTCGCATACGAGTTGAGACTCAGGAAGATGCTCACCCTCCACAAACACGTAGAGGCAAGCCAAAAGGTTTGAAGCTGTAATTGCAGCTAAATTTATTTGTGCAAAGTATTTACCACGAAGGGCATGGATGCCTATGCACACCACACTTTTCAGAACTTTAAAATAATGTCAGTAACTGAAACCAAACTACTTAAAAAGTCAGTGGATGTACTTAAAGGCTATGGTTAGCTAATCACTGTTCACTGCTAGAGTAATTTAGTGCCATCAAGTGTTAAACAAGGTTAAACTAAATCTAGCTAACTGTTTGTTTGAACAACCATCTCTCACTCATGGTGCATAAATAAGAGGAATGCGGTCAAACGAAATTTACACATTCCTCCCCTGCTAATGAGCAAGAAAACAAAGCAGCTGCAATGACTCAAAGCAGGTGTGGAGACGACGCGGTTGAACAAAGGGTGAGATGAACCAACTTCATTCGCAAATAATGGTCTGACTTTACACTGGAGACGGATTACATGCGATATTGGACAAAGCAGATGTCACATTTGTAGAAACGGATATGCTTGTCTGAAGCGGGTGTGTAACGAGAGTGCACGTCGCCGACTGTAAAAGTAAACGCCAACCGGTAGATTTGTTGTCGCCGAAATCGGGAGTTTAGCGAATTTCACGCTGCACGACTGCAAACGAGCGTGGAGTGACATTCCCTGCTGTATGCCGTCTGTGGGTGGCTTCCTGTCTCTGCAGAGAAATCACTTTGTTAAGCACAGCGCCTCCAAACAGAGCTCCTGCTGCAGGGATTCATTTACTTAAACTGATCCCCTCCTGCATGCCTACATGGATTTCACAGTGTCCCTGCATGGCATCACCTCGCTTCAGTTATGGTTTGAGGATGATCCCGAGAACCCCGTTAGGCTACCTCTTTATTGGCGTTTTTTTTTTTTTTTTTTTTTACTTTCCTTCAGTCTCTGATGGGGGAAATTCATGGTTAATTTTAACTTTGACGTTAGCCCGAAATAACGTGCGTGTGCGCCAGTGTGCAGATTCAGAAGATTCAGAAATAGGCCAGTTAGGGTTTAGAGGAGAGAGATGTTAGAGATTAAACAGACCTCTGTGGGGAGCAAGGCTCTTCTTCAACAGTTTAAATATAACTCCCCTCTGGGGGAAACTGTGCAAGTTTGTGTGCCGGTGTGTTTTCAGGGGCGGGTTTGGATGTGCCGTTCCAATCGACAAGGCGTAAAAAAAATAAAAACTTTTACCCATTGTCCATGTTTTGTGGGCGTAGGTTGTTTATCCTGTGATTTTTATGACAAAAGAGAAGTTTGTGGTGTGCTAGGATGAGTAAATTCTAGGATGTCGAGGCTACTTTTGGAAGAAGTCCTGAAAAATGACGGTAGATGATAACATCCGTATGTCAGAGTGATGTCTTCTTTACTTGTGGCGCTCTGGGAATAGTCAGTATGGTGAGGTCTGGCTCCACCATCTGCTCAGGGTTAGCGTGTTTGTGTGTTTTCATATGTGACTTTGTAAATCAGTCAAGCAGGTGGTGCACAGCATGCATGTAATAATGCTTTAACCGTGAGCTCCAGTACCCAACATCCCACACAGGCAAAATATGACCTGAGAATCAGAGGTTTTAACATTGAAAAATCAGCGGCTTAACCAAGGAGAAGTCTGTGGAAACCACGTCAAGTTGAGTCTTCATCTAAATCAAAACAGCATTTTAAACGTCTTTTTTAAACTAAGTTCCTAGCAATGTTTTCTTCGCCTTGGTGGGAAGGTTGTTTTTGTAGAACCAGACAAAGAGAGTCCTGGTGGCTTCCTTTCTTTACCATTTCATTCTTTAGCAGTTTTCTTTTCATACCCAAAAAACCTGAGGTCAAAAAGAAGCAGTCTACCATGGGACATATTCTTGTTTTGTCTTATAACCAATAAGGTTTAGTCTTTGCTTGGGCAGCCATGGTCTTTCTATACTCTGTGGTAGGAAGAGACCATGGCAGGAATTCCTTTACCTTTATTCCTCAACACCTAAACCGACAGGCATGCCCCCAAATTATCCAGATTTAGGTCTAAAATGATCTTTTAATATTTTCCAATATGTTTCTGCTGGCTAATATTGGCTAGATTTTTTTTTTTTATCTGATCATCCTAATATGTGAAAACTTGATTTGTGTTGCCTCAAATGTCAATTTTTTTGTCATTTATCTGTTAGAACTGTCTAAATAATTTTCATTATTTTTTTCAATAAAATATAAAGAAAAACTATTTTTATCTTTTTTTTCATTGACATTATTTTTTTGCAGAGTTGGAAATATTTCTTAAATAAAACATCTTCAGCTGCGTAAACGTGAAAGATTTTTTTTTTTTTTCCAAAGCATAAGCTCATTTCTTCACAGCGGGGTTAATAAGTCTAAAATCCCCCTACCACCAGTTTGATAGCTGCATGTTTTCTGAATGAGGTCAAGATAAAGAGCTTAAAACAATAGGAGGTCATTTCCTTTCTCTTTCTCCACCGAATCCATTAACTGTCATTGTGATCATTTTCATAAGTTTTTAATAAGATGTTTCTTTGAAGAAACGCCACACTGGATTTTGTGGTCCTCTCTCCATCAGTCAGTGGTTGTGAAGGGAAACCAGTCCACAGGCCGTGAGCCGGGTTACCACATGTCTGCACCTCCCCAGAAGGCTCAGGGTGTGTGAAGTGTGGTCCTGTAGGACGTTGAGGCGTTGATGAGCGCTGGCTGCGAAGCGTGCCCTTCATCAACCAGAGACGACACAGACTCGTTCCATGCAGCCGCAGCACAAACCATCCCCAGCTGCGTCGCTGCTGCCGATCCGAACGTAGACGCGAGACGTCGCGCATACAGATGTGCTTTTCCGTTCGCCGTCTCGGTGTTCTTGCAGCTGTGTTGTCTGTAAGAGTTCTCCTCACCTATCCGAACCTCTTCCCCTCGCTCCTCTTTACACCGCCCTCCTCCCCCCTCTTCTCGATCACACAAGTGGGTGACAGATGTGAGCGACTGTGTGGAGCACACAGACACCCAATGCTCTGTTGCCAGCCACCGCTGCTCCTCCAGGCTGCGAGTATATGTGTTTTCTCAATGTGCAAGCTGTAAGGCTTCATGCAGTGCTGTTTTAATCTGTGTTTGTTTTTTTGATTTCTACTGTGGGCGCCCTGATTTAGGTGTCTGCATGTGTTATTTCATAGTAGCAAACGCAACCTTTAATCTCTCTCCTGTGGGATTCATTTCAGGATGCAGATGCACCTTTAAATACACACACACACACACACACACACACACAGCAAAGGCAGTGGCCATGTTTCTGCTACATGAGACCATGACAGTCTCACTAACACACACGGGCAAGCACACACACACGCACACTTCCGCTCACTTCGAGTGTAATGCAATCACCTGGGCTCTCCTTGCTTCCTAACTCAATAAAGCTGACAGGCTGCAATACACACATACACACAAATATCCTCCGGAGTGACCGGTAATACATTCAGCATCTCTTTCATTTCATCCTTCTTTCTTATGCTGAGCAGCAGCTAAGAGAAGTAGCTCCTGCCGTGGATTGCTTTGAAAGTGTGTGGTCTGCGTGGAGCCGGTGGTGTGCTTTTGGGGTAGGACTGAAGAGGTGGAGAAAGATGGAGCCGGTTCGAATCAAAACACACTCTTTAGAAACGTTTTGTTTTAGCATGAGAGGAGTTGTTCAGGATTTCTAAATTAAGGTTGTGTAAAAGGGTTATATGCAGTCAATATCTTCCTTTTAGTAGATAACTCTCATTGCATCTAGGCCTGTCACAATAATCAATAAATCAATTGATAAATTAAAACAAACTCAATAATTTCCACTGGTATGGTTTATCGTTCATCTCTTCTTTTTCTCTCTTTCTAAAAACTGGATGATAAAAGTCTTCAGTGTGAAGACTTTGGTCTCGGTTGGCCCTTTTTTTGAAGGACAATTTCGTCTACAAAGACTTCAAAATTAATTTTAATTGCTTTATTTATTTATTTATTTATTTTGGATATTTAAAATGTTTTCCAGTTCCAGTGTTAAAGGTTCATTAGAACTGAAACTTTACTGATCTTTGTGAATGTGTTCTTGCATTATTATTTTGCCATTACCATTGTATTACTTAAAAATTGGTCTCAAAACAACATTATTGTTTATCACATTAACTGCTGGAACAATTTATCGACCAGCAAAATTTGTTATCGTGACGGGCCTAATTTCATCTTCATTTAGTTTAAATCAATGTCATTGGTACTGAGGCTGAAGCTGACGGCTAATATCAAATTCTATATTTATATACTGCGGGGAATGATCTAGGTACTACAAGTACCTAGTGACAGTTTTATTCAAAAGGTTAAAATAGCTGGAGGCTCTAAGTATTTCTATGATATGGCCACAAGAAGTTAAACTAATTTTCTATACGTCTATTTGTTTACGTCTTACATTAGCAATTAGTAAGGCTAGCACAGCTAGCATAACTGAAACAGGTCTATGTATTCCTGAAAGAAAACCATAAGATAAAGTAAAACATTTCCCACTCCAGCATTTTCCGTAGCAGACTTTTCTTTATGCTGTTCAGCCATCCTGTTATCTGTTCAAGGTCTACTCTCTCTCTCGCTCTCTTGCAGTCAGAATAAACCGCAGACATGTCTCAACGTGTCATAAGAAATTGTGTTGTTACTGAAGTACGCATTACTGAAAAGATTACTTTCTGAGGCTGGTCAAGCTGAAAATTGCCTGATTTTCAGCGATTCTCTAATGAGGCGGTCTTCACTTAAACTGCTATTAGACTTTAAGTCTCTGCGTCACTTTGATGGGTTTCCGATTATCAGATCGGAAACCCATCAAATGTTTCATTCTTGATGCACAGGAAGTTCACTAGTCTGCGCTAGACAGAAGTGTCTCCTGTGATTCAGATGTGACAGTGAAGTTGTGTACACTATTGTGATGTTGTGATGTTTTTGGGTATGGAGTGTATTAAGAGTGTAGAAGTCAGATTTTTGGACTTGGCCCTTCTCAGATTAGCCGTTAGCTTCAGCAAGTGGGACCAGCTAATCTGTATTTATAGTAAATGAATACACACAGAGAGAAAGAGAGCTGCTGAAGTGATTGTCTGATGAACTCAGTTAGGAAAGATTACTAAGGACTCTGACTTGAGTGTAACTCTGTGTTTTTTGTATGCACACTGTGTGAGATTCATTGGGGTCTGCCCAGCGCTTCGAAGGGTGACGAGGCACGGTGGCCATAACCGGTCCTCCAAGCGCCATCTGCTCATCGCCGCAGCTACTGTTGCCAGGGTACCTGCTCTCCTCCCGTCCATGGCTCATCACCTCCAAGCTCAGACTTGATTTTTTTTTTTCCTCCCTAAACGAGATCAACACTCAAAGTCTCCCGCTTAGTTCCTCATCCTGCTCTCCTGCCTCCTTTCTCAGCTCACACATGGTGATTTATTTTCTCTTTTCTTTTCCCATCAGGAAGATGCATTACTTCCACCAAAAGCTTTTATTCCGTATGTCCATCTTTCCTGTTTAATCCTTATTTGTGCGGACATGATGTGGGCTCCCTCTGTTTAGAAGGGGGAGATCTGAAGAGAGAAAGGAGAAAGAGAGTTTGGAGGAGGCGATGTTTAGAGAAAAGGGAAGAAAAGAGGAAGAGTGAGATGGGGAGAGAGGGACAGATCGTAGATCAGAACCGTCATGATTGAGCCATCTGCTGAGAGGAGGCCACTGAGACTCTCACACATGCATGCACATGCGCACACACACACACATTCCTGAGATTAAAGATCTCCACTGCCACCTGTTGGTAGCTTCCCAACACCGCATGCTCTGCAGGCAATCATCTGACTGCTCTGCCTCCATCAAGGCACAAACAAGCGGAGATGAGACACGTATCTGTGAACATCGATCAGTCTGGTCTGCTTGTCTGTTAAGCCGGTCTTGAGCGGCTGACTCTGTTTGCTCTGCAGGGTGTTTTGGTGCTCTAATATACAAGCTTTATCTTCACCTTCCTCCTCTCTAAGAAGAGCAGAGTCTCAATACGGATTATGAGGCTTTGACTCTTTCAGAACATGTCGAGGACGGTTGTACTTTACAGAATTTAACTGAGACTATGATTCGGCAGCGTAATCCCGTTTTTGCCGTTTCCTGCTCGCCTGCAGGTAAATGTGATTTGCCGTACAAAGTCTGATGGCCTGTGTTTGTTTTGTTTTACATCAGCAAAGTGCAAACGCTTTGCATTGGCCCTGAAACGTTCCTTCTGTTTCCATCTTTTCAATTGCTGGCAAGCCTAAACGCTGTCCACTCTTGCTCTGCTGTCTAACCTTTAATAGACCCATAAACGCTGCACTCCCATTGGCCAGAGCAGGCCATTTCATCCTATTACAGATTAGCATACAGCCGAGTGGAGAGGGAAGTGCTCTTTATATGATAATGAAGAGCTAATGTATGCAGAGAGGACAAACCAGCGCCCCACTGGGAGGACTCAGGGTGGCCCATGTCTGTCTTTAGTTTTGACTGTCTCTCTCTTTGTGAGCTGAAAACCACCAAACACAGACGGAGTAAAGCTGCCACTGTACGGGGATGTGGTTCTGTGAGTGCACTGAATATTTTTCTCATCTCCACCTGATTCCCGTTGTGTCATGACAAAGAGCAGCCAGTGACTCAGAGCAGGATGTTTTTATCGCCTGAAATTACTTCATTAGGCGATGAGATGCTAATGAGACTGTTTTTATTGGGTTTTACCCACAATGCGTAAACAAGGACATAAATAAGACTTGGAAATTTTAATTTCTTTAGAGCGAGAGAGGATTACAGTTCCCCACTTCCCTGCCTTGGCAGAGAGGGAACAGAGGCTGCTGAGAAACCGATCCCGGCATCCCATCAACAGTTTGTACCAGTTTGTGCCAGTACATTACAGTTCGTCACTCTTCACATCTAAAACCCATAAACACAGTACCCATGTCAGAATCCTTTGCATAACGGTTTAATGTTGCTTGTAGTTTAGCAGATTTATTAATTATGAAGATGAGTGAACATAAAAATGCAAAAATCTTGTTAGTTTATCATTTGCTGAAAAACATAATTGCACCCAATTTCTGTTTTGATTTTATTCAGATGCAAGTTGAAGCTTTTGAAATATGACATGACTCTAAACGAAGCCTTTTTGAAAGCAATATAAACTGTATTTGTCTTCAATTTAGAGCTGCTGCCAAAGTAAAGCCTCATTTGCTCGTTAGTTTTGTTTTTGTTTTTTTGCTGGAAAAATGTGATTCATGCTTCCGTTACGCCACATCCGGATCGCTGCAGCGTACGTCAATCTGGGTCGGTTACAAAGTGTGCAGATTAAACTGGCTTCCCATATTTTGAATTTTATTTTTTTTTCCTTTTTTTTTTTTTTTTTTTTTACCTCTTAAGGTTTTTAAAGGGTCTGATCCAGTCATTCCTAACTGATCTTTTTAACATCTGCTCACCAGTGAGAGCTTTCTGCATCCCTTATATTTTCCAGGAACTGAACTGAAATGTGAAAGTGATCCAAAGTTACTGGACAGTTTTCAGGTCCATTGCGGGTGCACCTCTTACACCAGAAATATTAGTGTCACCACGTAATGTTCATTGGTTTCGCTTGGACTTTGCTCCAAATAGAGCAAAAGACTATGAAAATAGCTTTTATTATTTGTCATTGCTTGATTGCTTTTAAAATGTGCTTTTTGAATAAATTTGTTATTCAAACTGACTAGTGTGATGGTGCAAAGAGTAATCTCACTTATTATGAAACTACTGCTTATTTGACTGTGTTTAGTGATGGTTGTTTATTCTTATTTGTATATTTTTTGTGATCTATAAAGCTCTTTATAATTGCACATGTATTTGATAAACACAAAATAAAAGCTGTGTTTAAGACAGTTATAGTACATTTTAATACCTTTTTTTGCTTAGTTTTACGGCAGTAAAATGTCACCATATTACATGTTACAAAGTTTTAACTGAAGGTGTAGTGAAAAGAGATGGCTTGTTTCAAAGATTAAGCATTTAATTTTAAAACTACTTGCCATGAAACAAATCCAGACTGCTAAAAAGTCAGATATGAGCAAGGAGCTTTAAAAAAAAAAAAAAAAAAAAAACCTAGTTTCGGTTAGTATTAGACTAATTCTCCCTCTTTTTTCCTAAAATAATATTTAATAAGACACCAAATATTTAATTTCTCAACACGTTAGTGTTGATCACATAATTACCTGTTCAACAGTCTTCCTGACCTGTTGCTTTCTTCTTCTTCTTTGATTTTTCAGGAGCAAGGCGTGGTGGGAATGTCCCGGCCACCCGGTGCAATACCCCCTCCTCACCCAGCTGGGGGCGTTGCCTCTGGCGTGGGCCCCAGCCAGGGGTCAGGTCCACCTCCAGTCTACCCCAGCAACCAGCAGGCGGCCATGATGAAGCAGATGATGGTGATAGAAGAGAAGAGGATGCAGATGCAAATGATGGAGCAGCAGAAGATCCAGAGGCAGCATCTTCTGGTCGAACAGGTGACAGAAGGACTTTGCAGTCGACCTCCGGCTTGTGTGTGTGTGCAGCACCTTAACTCTCTCCTGTTCCTCACTGAAGTCAGGTTGCATGTTTAATTACTCGCATCCAGCCCTCTCCTCACCATTTCCTTTTCAACTCTGTAATGTGTGTGTTTGTGTGTGTGTGTTTTTGGCTCGCATGCCTCCTGCTGTGATAATGTAGTGTTTGCTTTTTATTTCTCCTTCTGAGAGAAATCAAGTGGTAAAGAGTTCTGAACTATGATGTTGCCACCCACCATGTGTCTTTTAATTGGATCAGCAAAAAGGAAACACACACAGACCCGCAAACACAGGAGCGCGTACCGAGGACTCGCACCGCCGCCGTCTGACTGGATATTAGGGCTGAAACGTTTTAGTTTTGATTTAACATACAGTGTAGAGCTAATCAGTTGACTATTTTTTGGACTAAGTAATTAATAATTTCTATAGCAAAAGGTGCTTAATAGGATACATTTTTATTTTATTTCTTTTATTACGGAACTTGAACCAGTTGAAGCTAAAACTATGTCACTTCAGGAGTTCATGGTAGAAGATTTTTACCAAGGTTTTTTTTTAATTATCTTAAGTGCAAAATATTCGCTTTTTTATACGGTTTTGATTCAGTTGCTGCCACTTTATATCATATGTTGCTCGGTGTATGTCTATGCCAGCTTTGCATTTATAGACACTGAAATGTTCACCCATTTTTGTTTACAAAATAGCTGAGGCTCAAGCTGGAGAGCAATTTTCCTCTCTTGTCCCATATTTTCAGTTGAATTTAATTCAACTATGACTAGGGCCTTTCTAACACATAAATATGTATTGTTGCTTTGACTGCCTGCTTAAAATCGCTGCCCGACTGGAAGGTGAACCAGCGTCTCCACATCCGTGTTTCTTGATCTTCATGACGCTGTGTGTTCACCAACAAACATCTGCAGCCTTCAACAAACAGTTAGCCTTATGCCTAAATTAAAATACACAAAGATTAACTGTATTAGATGACATCTGAAGACTCTCATTTATACGATGTTTAATTTAGGAGTATCAGATTAAGGAGAGATGAAAACTTATATGGGCCACATCTTTCAGATTGCAAATCAAATTTGCAGAGCTTCATGTGGGTTTAGGACATAAAAATAAAATAAGTGGAACTGTGTTGCAACAAAAATTTCAAGGGGCGTTATTAATGTTGCAAGGCCCTTTTTCTCCGATTCAGCCCTTTTCTTCAGTATCAACTTAACCGCCATCTGCATGCGCCCAGCAGTGCCGACACCTGTTTCTAACAGGTTGAACATCTGTCTGAATGACGATCAACATCTGTTCGTATAGTATCCAAGACCTGTCTGCTCTTTTACTGTACCAAAGCCTGTGTCTTCTGCATCAGGCGCCTGTTTGGCCTCAGATACGAGTCCAGTCCTCATAAGGCCAGCGTTTATCTTTGCTTTACCGAACAACTGATTAACCTCAACTCTACCAAGCATCTGTCTTACATTTACCTCAACAGCATCATTTGCTGCAAGCATCTGCCTAACTTCCACTGCACCTACATCTGTCTTTTTTGCACAACATCTGTTTCAATTATGCTGTACCAAACACCTGGATCAGCATAGCTGAGGGGCTGCAAACAATCTGAGTTTAAACTAATCTNACATCTGTGGCATCTGTAGTTCCANCGGTTGTCAA
>NW_015112796.1:299780-315479 GCF_001443285.1 Poecilia latipinna | reverse complement strand
TCTGCTAGTTCATTTTGAAACAAAAGTGTGTCACCGAGTTGCTCGGCTTTTATGGCAAATGCCTCAAAAACACATCTATATAAATATATTTACACATATATTTGTTTCTGAAAGACATTTTGTATTTTGTCGTGGAGAAAAAAAAAAAAGGACCCAATTTTCAGATTTCCTTAGCTGTAAGAAGGTGGATGTAGTCATTTTTAAGAAGGTAGTTCAATGAATTGAGATGATGGTTGGAGTTGATCTGACAGATTTAATAAAATCTTACAATCTGGCTGAATTATATTATGTTATATTTTCACAGTCTTGCATAGAGGAAGGGGATATCCTGGTAGTTTACCCTGGATTAAATTAGTGCAGATCAAATCAAAAATAAACAATAAACTGTATTGAAATGCCTGGGGAAAAAAATCATCTTACAGTGTAGAGCACAGCATCTTAAAGGAAGAGGCCAAATTTTGTTTGGCCACCGGCAAACATACCTTAACCAATCCTGTGCACAATGCCATCTACCGTATGACGTAAAGTCATCATCTTTAAGCAGGTATTGTGTTAATATAAGCAATTTATCTCTGCTGTACAGATTAAAATTTAAGTTTTGGGGCATATCTGGGGATCACAAGTCTTCCTTCCTTATGTGCGCTTAATTGATCCCAGATTAAAACTGTTTAATGTTTTGCTGTGAAGCTACAGAAATCCCTCCCAGGCTTTCATTCAGAAACATTTTTATAATCAAAATGCTTCCTTCACTCAGTTGCTAATAAAATTAAATTGCTAGGTCAATATTATATTAGGAAAACATTACATGAACTTTCATTCAGATCTATATCAGGTACGGACACTTGCTATTAATTGCCTCTGTATCGGCGTATTCAGAATGTAAATAGAGAGTGTGTTTGCTCACAAAAAAATAATCTTTGGTTCATACTCTAAATTGATCTTATAGCTAAAGTAAAAGTTTGTTTTATTTGCATTTTCCCCTTCATTTTTTTTTCATGAATGGTGCTGCATGATGATATCAAGTCCTAAGCAGATTTATCTGACCTGAGAGAAGGTTGTGCAGTTCTAACATGTGCTCATAATTATTTGTATTTGTGTGTGTGTGTGTTTAGCTCCAGCAGCAGCAGCATCTCCCCAGACAGATGGGCCAGGGCCAAAGGAATCCATACCCCCAAGTCAATCAGTACCAAGGTAAAACACACAAAATACCCGAGTTCATTCCATAAAAGGTAGCAGGCAGCCAGACAGTCTTGTCTACAAGGCTCCGCCTCACATTTCATCACATTACAACCACAACCTCAATGTGATTTAATGGGATTTCATGTCACAGAAATACCAAAGAGAAGTGCACTTTTGTGACACTGAAGGAAAATGACGCATTGTTGACAAACACTTTTACTGGGCAAGACGACGATGCTAAATATCAGTCCAGAGCTACAATGCAGAGGTTTAGTTCAAAGCATATTCGTGTGAAGGTCTGGCCTAGTCAAAGTTCAGACTTAAAGTTGGCTGAAAATCTTTGAGAAGATTTAAAAATGAATTTGCCCAGACAATCAGACTGAGCTTTGGCTATTTTACAAAGAATTGACTGCAGTGGAGACGTACCCCAAATATTTGCAGGTGTAATTAAAGTAAAAGGTAGTTCTGAAACAAGTATAAACTGAAGGAGTGAGAATACAAATGCACAACTTACTTTTCAAGATTTTTGTTTGCAAAATATTTTTGAAAATTGTCATTTTCCTTCCACTTCTTACTGCTTTGTATTCATCTCCCTTGCATACAATAAAAATAAAATGCATTGACGTTTGTGGTGATAAATGCTAAATGTGAAAACGAGTCCTGTTGTGACTGATTGTATCTCCAGCTGTAGCTCGCCTAATAAGTTAATATATAATACAGACAACCAGCACAAAACTGTTTCTGCATCTCTTGTCAGTTCAAGGGTTAGAATCTAAAAGCAGCTCTGACCAAATATTCCTGTCAAACCCGTCCCTGTCGCTTTTATCTGCCTCAGTCAGATATATATCAGTCATCTCTGAGTTGCTCTTTCTCCTCTCTTCTGCCTCATTCTCTCTGGGAAAAAAAAAAATCCTGATCTGCCTGTTACCAAGGCAACTTGTCCGTCCTGCATCCCCCAGAGTTCTGGGGAAGTCAGTGAGATGGATGAGATGAGGGAAGTGGGAGTGGAGGAGAAAGGGATGGGGGTTGGGGAACTGGCAACAAGAGGAAGAGGTAGATGGTCCTGGTAGGTAGAACCTGAGGTTGGGAATGGAGGAGGAGTGAAGATGAGTGGGTGAGAGGATGATGGAGAGATGGAGGAGGGGAGTCAACACTCAAGCCATTTATAGCCATTAGTCTGTCTGCAAGTCTGGGAAGGTAAGGTGGAGAGGAAGATGATGCCAGATGAAACTATTGTAGATATGCAGCCAGAGTAAAGCTGTGCGGTATTAGGACAACATGTGGCATGTGATGAGATTGGTGAGTGTTGCCGTGAATAAAACAAATCATTAATAAGTGCTAATGTTCACAGAAAACGTAGACCTCAGAAATTTGGTAAACAATTCAGAAAATTTCCAGCTTCTTTGGGATGGTGGCAAGAAGTTGCATCAATATGTGGATAATGTCTCCATTTATGAACTCAGCTGTGAGACAATTGATGGATAAAACTGAAGAATTTAAAGAGTCGTCATCTAGTTCAGCTGACTTGCACGGGCCAAATACATATACAATTGCTATAAATATTATATTGGAGCTTGTTATGCACACCCTCTGAAATATAGCATCCAACCAGTCCACTTTGATTGTGGTATTGCTCATATTGTCTTAGCTGGTAGCATTCATGAGTTTCTTCCTACTTATGAGCCTGGATTGCATTATCCATCAAGTTCTCACTCGTCTGTTACATTTCAGGTCTGCGCTTTAAGAAGAGGGATTAGTGGAGTGGTGTCAGTATTGGGCCTATTAAAGGATTTAGAGCCATTTTCACTTCCTCAGGCTCCTTCAGTTCTGCTTTAATAACTTTAACTGTGAAAATGAGTTGCTGGTGCTCAACTGTTTTTATCTGTGCCATGTTTTGGCGAACCGAGGTAGACGGGACATATTTTTGAGATTCAGGATTTCATTTGTCACACGCTCTGTTATGCATGCGTAGCACACAGTGAAACATGCCCTGAATCATTCCTTGGCTGGAGGATAGACGGAAGGAAAATATGAAACTAGAAATCGCAAGAGGCAACCCAGGAAATGTGCTGAGGAATAAACAGGAAGGAAAAATGAGCAACCGTGACTGTCGTCGTGGGTAGATTGCTGGCTGAGCACAAATTTTCAGTGTCGTCTTTTATCAACAGTGGATATATTGCACCTGAATGATGAAGTAAATAAATAAAAAGACGGTTACTGGGGTGGGAAGCGTCTTTGATCATTATAATGATTTGATCCCTCCGTAGGTCCTGTTGGTTACAATAGTGAGACCAAGATGTGATGCTGATGATCAGAATGCTTTTTACAGCAGCCATGTAGCTAAGTGTCACTGGGTGGTAAATCCACTTGTGACCTGAGAAAGTATGCGAGTAGAGCAGGTGAGATCATATGTAGGATGAATCCAGGTGTGTGATACTGTTTATCTTTTCCACTGGAGTAGGAATGACTTCTTTCTGCAGTGGTCCACCACCGTCTTCTCTGTTTTATTCTGACATTCAGAAGGAACTGGGGGTTTTTTTTCTGGTATCTTCTGACCTGTATCCTCCACATCTTCCATGAAGTCTGTCTCACGATTGTTCAAACTATGAGGAGTCAAAGTCGTAGATGTAAAGGGGCTCAAAATACACCAACCTTGTGGGACTTCTGTTTGGAGGTTGATGGTCCTGGACAGTTAGAGGTCCACCTTCTCTACAGGGTAGACTATCTGTTGTATTTTTTTGTCCATCCCCATTTGTCTGTCTTTTTTTATTGTTCTAACATCTCTTTAATTTCCATTCATAGGTCCTCCACAAGATCTGGCATCCAGAAGCCAATCGCTCCAAAATATGCGGTCCTCTCGTCTCCTCCAGCAGCAGCAGCACAACCAGCAGCAGATGGTCCAGATGAATTCTGTTCAGGGTCAAGGTGTTCCAGTGGGACCTCAAGCCGACATGGGACTATCCTATGGCACCCAGGGGTCCAACCAGGGTGCCTTATATGGCCTCAACCCTTCAATGAGCCAAATGATCCACCAGCAGCAGCACCAGAACCAAAGCGTCCAAGCCTCCATGGGTCTTCCACCACAGCACAACCCTGCCGGAGGGCCTCCTCGGCAGGCGGGTGCGGGTCCTGGACTCGGAGGTATGCCCGGGGGCCCCGGGAGCGGCGGGGCTGGAGCTTATGGAGGGCAAGGGATGTTAATGAACTCCATAGCTCAGCAGCCCCTCAAAGGCCCCGCCAAAGCCCAGTCTCAGAGACTGCAAAGCATGCTAGGAGGCGGAGGAGGTGGAGCTGGGATGGCAGCTGGTGGCTGGCCACAGCAGCAAGGACAAGGTCTACAGGCCATGGGGGGAGGAGTCGGAAGGACTACAGGAGGAGCAGGAGGAGATATGGTGGGGTTCACCTCCTCCCAGGCTTACGGTATGCAGCCGGGTCAACCTCCACGTATGACCAAGCAACACTTTCCAGGTTCTGGACAGGCTGGCCAAGGAATGGACCCCAGAGTGGGCAACCCGGCTGCAAGTATGGGCAGCCCAATGATGCGCCCTCACATGGGCAATCAGCCGAGGACCAATCAGCCCCGACCCATGGTCATGAACCAGGGGATTAGCCAAGGGATGATGGCCCAGGGGATGTCTGGGATGGGGGCTTTTGGGCCGGGTCCAGGAGGCCCAGGAATAGGGGGAGGAGGAGGTGGACCCTATGGACCAGGAGGAGTTGCAGTTGGGGGTCAGCCACAGGGCTACCAAAGGACAGCCAATCAGGACATGTCATCCTATGGGTACGGGGGCGGGCCCTCAGGAGGGGGAGCCTTTGGTTTGGGTGACGGATCGGGGGCGGAGCTGGACTCGGGCGACGGGTGGATGGACGAGCTTTTCCAGAACCAATAGCCAATGGGGAACATTTTCAGAATGAACTCAACTTTGGGACATAACCTGAGAAAGTCCAACAGAAAGTAAGACATGACATAGACTGGCATGTTTTGTTTTGTAAAACATGAGAGAGATTATAAATAAGTTCTGGTATTATGTTTTCTGTGTGTATGCGTGCGTGTGTGTGTGTGTGTGTTTGAAATGGAAGGAGCTCTCACACGTCTTGTGCATATTATTGAAAAACAATATAAGAATTAGGAGGTGTGTTTTGTTAGTTTCACTCGTTTCTCCCCTGGAGTAAATTTTCCTTACAATCTAGTGTTTGACAGCGATTCCCGTTTACACCGCTTAACTTTGAACCCAAGCTTTTCCCAAACCGCAGGCTGATGAAGAGGAAGACAATATCGTTCTCAAGACGACAATTTATTTGTGTGACACCCTGTTCAGTGCTTCAGATCTCTCAGCTCTATCCTCTCAAAGCTCCCATTTCCACTCTCAACTCTGTTTCCCCCCACATATATATACATACACTCTCACCCAAATCTGTACCCCTACTCTCCCTCCAGAGACTCATTCATCACTCACAGCACTCATTTCTCTGTTTATATTGGGCACATCGCAAATGATGTTCCACTATTGTGCAACACAAGCACAGGCTAGCCTCTTGTGCTTTTTGCTAGGCAACCCATCCATAATTTCTCCTTTTTTTTTTTTTTTGAGGGAGTTTGTTTCATTTCCTGCATTGTGTAGCACTGTATAATGGTTTTGAGTGAAGAGAACAAAGCGAAGGACAGGAGTGGGATAGGACAGACAGCACAGCATACACAGTGACAACAAACAAAGACGCTGACACGTGTGTGAACCAGTCTGTGGGACACAAGCCGCAGCCCATACATCAGCCAAAAATGATCGCTGGGCCCTGAATGTACTCAAACACCACAAGTGACTTTATTTTGTTTTGAGGGGAATTTCTAGAGAAGCTCACCTGCAGTGCCTTGCAAAACTCCTTCAACTTTTCCATATTTTGTCATGTTACAGTCCCAAACTTTAATGTATTTTTTTTACATGGATTTTATATTATAAACCAACTCGAAGTGAGGCAAATTTGGGGAAATGGAAGGGAAAGTAGGCTGGGTTTTCAAAATTGTTCACAAATAAATGTTGTAATAATGTATGGCAGGCATTACATCAGAGGGATGGTGTTTGTAAAAAGTCTTGCCACGGATTCCAAATGGGATTTAAGTGTGAATTTAAATGTCCGATCTAAATCACTACACTGTATCTCAATAAAGTGGTAGTGAATACAAATGGAATATTTTTTCATTTTGTGAAATTAATTTATCATATTTTTTTTTTTCCAATTACAGTTATGTGCATCGCCGTGCTGGTTGATCATCACATAAAATCCCAGTAAAATGGTCTAAAGTTTGTGCCTATAATGTGAAAGAAATGTAAAAATAAAAAAAAATTGAGGAGTATGAATACCTTTGCAAGGCAGTGTAGTTTATTCCTGTTTTATCTCTTAACATCATCGCAGGCTCTGTCCATAGCCTGCAGTATGTCTGTCCATCCTCCTGTCGCAGCACAGCCTTCCCATCAGCCCTGCTTTACACCACAGCTGAAACTCTGCTGCACTATTGGGGGGAAAAAACACAAGCAGCCCTGTTTTTGTTCACAAACCACTGCTCAAAAAGTTGATTTTAGCCTTGCAGGCCAACAATATTTAGCTATAAAGGCTCTCAGTGGGTTCTACTTCCCTGTAGGGAACTGTTGGCTTTACGTCAGCTGCTCATGCTTTCATTCACCATCACCTTCATCAGACTGCCTCATCTTGAGCCCTGAAATGTAAACATAAAGATATAACATAGGTTTTTATTGCTGTGGTTCTTGTCAACATGTTGCATCTCTAAATGTTTTGTATTATTCAGTGAAAGACAAGAGTGTCTGTTTTTAGGACAATGATGTAACCTACAAAACCAAAAAGCCTTCTGTTCTTATGGTTGTTGTCGTCGTCGTGAAATCCAGCCCTTTAATAGAACTCGGTCGTCCTGTAAGCGTTGCAAATGAGGCTCTATTTTTTTTTTGTTGTTGTCACATGCGGATTTGTTTGCGGGGTTGTAGCACTCGACCAGTTTTCGTCAAGGAAAAAATGGTTGAATAATTTAGACCCCGCATCAGCGCTTTAAACTCACAGATTGTCGAGTCTGCTTTCCAGGACAAAGAGAAAAAAAAGGAATTTCATTCTTCCAGAACTCCGACGTGCGCCCAGGCAGGCTCGGACTTCAGTTCCACGCCCAAGTGGAAGGAGAAAGGTGTTTGAAGGCCCTCTGTGTCTGTCTTGTCCTTTTTTAGAAGTGAGAGCTCTGAGATCTGGTTTGGAAATGATTTCAGACAGAGAACAGAAGCTTCCTCCAAATATCACAATACTGGGACCAAGTCTGTAGACAACATTTTAACAAAAATGGTTGTTGTTGATGTTCTTTGTTTTTATTTTATTTTATTTTATTTTGGGGGTTTTTTTTACTGGTGCTGACATATATATGTGATTATGAGAAAAAAGTATATAAAAGATGATGGCTATTTGTAAATATGTTTTTACAGGTTTAAATACATCAGATATTACAGTCTCTACTCTGTAAAGAATTTACTGTTTGTTGAAAAATAGAGAAGTATTTTTATTTTTTCTTTTCCGGTTTCACTTTTAATCCATCTGAGCTATGCCATTGCACTTCAGACAATGTCTTACTACTAATTTGTATTGTAAACCTCCTCTCTATTTTTTTTTTAGTTTGAGATTTTGTTCTTAAGCAGTGCTTACTTCTTTTTATCTTGTACAGAATATTGAAATGTTAACAGAAGAGAATTACAGAAGATTTTTTGTTTTTGTTTTTTCAAAAAGATACAATAAAAAGAGAATGTTCTCGCTGGTCATATTAAACTGATGTTCTGTTATTTATAGGGTTCCTTTGAATTGTCAACATCTTTAGGTATCTGCAGTCGTTCTTTGTGTTATCAGAAATCACGTATTTTTTTCCCCCACATATTGACACTTTTGTCCTCACTCTTCTTTAAAGGAATCATATGTTCATTTCACTCCATTTTTATTTAAAATAAGCAATTGTCAAACAGTTGATATGCAATACAAAAAGATTTCCAGTGTCTTTAAAAAGAGAAACAGGCCCACAGCATCACTGCTCCTCTGCTGTACTTAACGGAGGGGTGTGTATATATATATATATATAACACTCCAAATACAAAACTCAGGAATTAAAATTACATAACTACAAAAGAAACTGGGGTCCATAATGACCAGCATGTGGAAAAATTATCTGTTCTACATTCTGAGCTAACATTTTAACAGCAAAATTTGTTTTGCTGAAAGAGGTGATCACACAATGCATCAAACATTGTTACAAATATAAAATATTAAAGGTGGTAGTATTGTACGTCAGGGTAGCTCAGCTGGTCAGTATTTATCGATAATTCAGCTGCATTTGCTCATTTAGACAGACCTGGGATAAAAACTGTTCAGCTGTTTGTTCGGGGTCTTGCCTCTTTTAGACTAACGGCCTAAAAGGGTTATGCACATGCAAAATCACACTACAGTTACATGACAGTCTTCAAGGGTTTTCTGTATAGTTCCTGTACATCAAGTTAAATGACAAACTTCTTAAAATCTACCTTTCCTCAGCATTCAAGATGGATCTGTTTTTCAAACCTTGCTGTCTTGTTTGCCTAAAACATAGCATCACTACCAACAAACTATATCCGGAGAGTCTTTTGTATCCTAATTAGCAGAATGGATGCAGGTGTTTGGATTGTCACTTGGATCATCACCGCTACAATGATAACTGGATTGAGTACTTCCTGTGTTTGCAGAAAATCTTTTTGGTTTCAGGATCTGGAGACAAATGCACAATGAGACTTAACTATCACTGTAATGAACTGTCACTCTGATTTGCATAATTATAATTATACCTGCAAAGGAATCAAGCTTTGATTCTGCCTGACAATAGCATGGTGGGTCTCTGGCTCTGCATTGGCCTCAACAGACATGAAGCCCTTATGCTGTAACGGAGTATCCTTGTTAAACCCAGCTCCTTTCAAACACTCTCCTCCCCCCAATCTGCCACACCTCTTTCTTCATCCTCCTCATCTTGGCCATAAACCTCCACCTCTTCCCCTCGTATTGCTGCTACACCTTTACCTCCTTGCATTTCCCCAGTTGCCATGTTTTTCCGTCCACCCTCTACCCCCCCACCCACCAACATCACCGCGCACACAACCACCAAACTCTCGTGCTCCTGTTTGACATTGATAAATGGAGACTCACGGAGATGACAGCATCATTACTCATGCTTAGTAGCGGCACCACCTTGGACAGATAAAAAAAAAAAAGAAGAGGAAGGATGAAGGATGACGGGAGGGATAAGAAGAAGATGGGGTGTGATGTCGGTGGAGGAGAGAAGCTCCAGCTGGAGAGGTTTGCTACAACTCAGAGCTCAACTTGAAATCTCTAGAAAGAGGGAAACTGAGGTGATGCTAAGGGGTGTGGAAAATCCAAGCAGCTGTGGAAGCACAAGCATTGGGATTTTCTTCACCTAAATCTGGTTGTTGACCTTTGAGTCAACAATTTATTAGATATCTGTTCAATTTAAAACATTAAATTTTTGATGGTTTCACTTCAGTTTCAGTTTTCTCAGCGATGGTGTCTTTTCTGAAGAATGTGGTCGTGACCAGGAGGATCGTCATCTCAGTTTTAGCCTTGGACATGAATGGAGCTTATTCCGAACAGCAATCAGTTTGCTGCCAAAAAGCTCCATCTCGAACCCTTTTTTTTTCGGTAACAGTTCTGCAATAAACACGTAACCATGATCCCCACACCCCATTTAAAAATAATGGGGTTTCGTCTTTTCTGAGTGAAGAAAAGACGATCAGGAAGTGTCTTTACGAAAGGCTGCAAAGTAACAAAATCCATGAAAGGTGAATCTAAAATGAGTTTGCTATAAAGATTTCTGTCTAGACACAACCCTGGTCCATCTGGTAAGTTAGGTAGCAATTCATGTTAAATTGGTAAATGTGATTTAAATTTAGCTTAGAAGACGGATGCAGCCAAGTTTGTTAAAAACTCCATCCGTCCATTGTCTGTACCCACTTGTCCTTGTGGAGTAGTGATGGAGCTGGTGCCTGTCTCCACCGGTCACTGAGCAAGAGGATGAGGTCCACCATGGAGAGGTTGCCAGTCCATCACACTACAACACAGCAGACAAACAACCGTGCACACACAAAAAAGGCAATGTAGAGACACCAGGTAACCTAAAAGTCATGTCTGCGGACTCCTGGAGGAAGCTGCAGTTTCAGGGACAAAATCCGTACATGCTCAGGAAGATGTTCAAAGCTTGAGACATTGTTTTCCGCCTTGAACTTCTTTACGACTCTATCCCTGAACTGTCTGCTGTGTTTCTTGGTCTTCTAACTGGTCAATTAACCTATCAGTATACAGAGTGTAGATGTATGACACTAGAAATATCGCATCCTACCAAACAAAACATCCAAGCAGCGATTGCAATTCTGCATGCACTGGCATTGCAATTACAACTCCTATTCAATATACTGTGCAGCCCTTATTGTGTAGTCACAGGTTTGCACACACACAAACACCATCTTTGAGCACGCTCTGCAGGGACATTTATGACACCAATCAGATCAACAAATGATGTGTCACAAAGAAGGAGATGAGTTTAAAGGATGATTCACTCCCCTCCGAAGGTAATAAGGTAATGAAATGGTGCTGAAGAAATGTGGAGAGGAGAGACAGGGGACAGAGGGAACAGAGGATGTGGTGGTGTGGAGTGATAGAGGGAAAAAGTGTGTGTGTGTGTGTGTCTGGTGTCAACTTGATGAATGTGGTGCAGGAGCCATTGTGGTGGTGGAGGAGCAGGAGGCCACCAGATAACGGCAGAGTAAAGCCTGCACGGTCCCACGAACGAGGACACACAACACGCTCATTTTTAATTCTCTAACAATAACTTTATTCTCCATTTGTTTCAGCCAGTCACATCACTGCTCTGCATACAAAGCAATTTTGTTCAATATCTAGATATAAATGTAAACATACACAGATTAGATCACACGTCTAAAACTCTGCCTGCCTTCTTCACATAAAGAAGTACAGCGCTTGAAAAATGTGCGAGAAGTGGAGCGGCCGTGTCGTTTGACCTTGTATACGTTAGTATGGCGCCCTCTAGTGGCTTTTAAATCTGTCGGCATAATTAATGTGTAGACCTGGTTAATACAAAATTCTGCAGTGCCATGTTCACTTCTTGAACAAACCTCGGAGGCCTTCACAGGACAGTGACCAATTACTTGACCTCTGAAGACAGTTTATTAAACTGGACTGTATTTGGTTGTATCAGAGTAAAGGGCGCTGCATACAGATGTAAAAAAAAATGTCTCAATTTCTTCCACTTCAAAACTATGTGCTACTTATTGGTATTGAAAAAAAATCTCACATGGAGTACTAGGCCTACTTCACAAGAAGAGATTTTTTACCTGACGCTTTGTGATGTAATAAGACATTGTGATTTGAACCTTAGGATTTATGATAAATAATGTAATAGAAAAAAAGCTAAATCTTTGCTCAGCTCTTTTTTGTTTTTTAATTTTACCTTAATTGCAACATTTGTATCATAATTATGATTATGATAAATCATAATTTGTCATAATTATGATAGTAATTAAATAATAATAATACATATTTACTAATATGTATTATTAGTAAATACATATTTTTTGGCATTGGATTTTTGACTTTCTTTACATTTAACATTTATTCATTTCTTCTGTCCATATTCATATAATGTTATAATAGAGAGAGAGTGAGAGGAATTGAAAATTAAAATATTGAATGTAATCTGACTTTTTCTGTGTTTTTTACTTTTATTTTTTTATTATTATCTTAATGTGTTTTATTTACTTTAATTACACTTTTTCTAGATTTTTCTGTTTTTCTACGTCATTCGTTTATTTGAAATGTTACCAAACTTTCAAAGTTTAATCTGAAACTGTGTAATAGAATGATTACTCCATTAATAGTAAAAATAAATCGATCCATTTAAACTTTATTATTTACATTTTGAACGATAACTGACCTTAATCTGGACACTTTGACCTTACCTAAACATTCCCTAAACATGTTAAATCTCGGCTCCTCCGTCAGCACGTGAGGAGGAAATGAATGAGAAGAGAAAACGGAGCAATCGAGCAGAGAGTGGCTGCTGAAGCAGGAAAAGCAGGGTTAACGGCGCTCAACTCATCTGGACTACCCGGGCTAACTTTAGCTACATGTGCTGAGGTCGATTCCGACTGCAACGATGCCCACGGTTACTTTACCGCCGAAGGAGAACGCTCTCTTCAAGAGGATTTTGGTGAGTTATTCGTTAAAGGGCCGCCCGGTCACCAGCAGCCGACTTTTGGGGTTTGATCATCAGTGAGCTGACAGCCGCTTCAGCATGATACCAAAATGTCATCATTGAGTAAGTTAGCTCGCTAGCTAGCCTGGGCCTTAATATGCGCTGTCACTGCTCTGCGTTAACTGCTGGCAGTGATATTATGACTGTTCTGAAAAACCTTGTTGTTTATATTAAACCACTGCGAATAGTGCAGTTGTGTGGCTGATATTATGCACAGTTGACAGTCAGCTAGCGTCAGGCCCCGCCGTTTGTCACAACAAACAGCCTCCATGTAAGCTAACTCCCTAGCCACACGTTAGCCTCCAAGTTAGCTTCCACTTTCTCACCTAATGGCTCATTTCTGAATGTAATGTGGCGTTTGCCTTTTCAGTTTTTATCGAATACAGACGGGCACGCCATCTGTTATATGTCATACATTAGAAACTAGGGCTGCCCTAAAGTTTTCGGGAAATTTCGGGGTTTCTAATCGGCTAAAGCTAGTCAGCCTCGCTAGCTGGGGTAAGCGGTCTGTCAGTTAGTGTTGATTAAAGTCTTTTTTAGCGCTGTTGCAGCTGCTGCTCGCGATTAGATCAGGGCAGATTGGGGTTGTGCTATTTTTTTTTTTGCACGGAGGAAAAGCACAGCCAGGAGCGGTGTGAGCGTGTCACCGTGTTTGTAGCGGATTTAGGCCTGTTCATCCATCCCTGTGCTCCATGTATGCATCTGCCTGTAGCCTCGCTGTGAACTTGTCTGCACGCTGACAGGTGTGGCACAAAATTACTAATCAAGCTTTGCCTCGGTTTGATCATATTCTCACCGAAGGGACTGCTTTATACTTCTACCACGATTTGTGTTGTGTATATTATTGTACTTGTACAGTAGCGACATACTTTCCAGGAACCAGTGTGTGCAGGTAAATCACCATTATCCGGTTCAGATAAACATGATTGTTTTGAGAGCCGGTGGCTCTGTAGGGAGCCAGAGGATGTTGACCTCATTTAGCAGACCGCTACCAGTCAGCAGGTCTACAACGGGCTGCATATATATATAAAAAAAAAGACTGTAATCTGCACTTGAATTTTCAAACTAATCACTTCTGCACATGGCATTGTGGTGTTGTGTGGTATTAAAGCTATTATTGGTCGTAAAATTGACAATTTTGACTCGGTCTTACTATTTTGGTCATTAAGTGCTTAATAAGAAGTGTTCAAATTTCCCATACAATTAATTAAGTTAAATGTTATAGTCTGAAAGTGACTCTAAACAACCTGCTAAGACTTATTTATTGGTGCCTATGATCTCAAATAGCTACAGCTGACAAATTGTAAAACTATTACTTTAAATCATCAGCTGTCAAAGCGGTACATAATTCCCCCCTCGCAGCTATGAATTAGCGACTGGTCTGTATGAAACTTTGGGTGGGAAACGGCTCAGATTTCACATCCTTAAAAAATATTTATGAAGGCTGAAATACAACGGGGTGAAGGGTTGAAATGAGCAGAATAGTTCTTCTTCATTAATATAATAATCTTTATGAAACTGGACGATATACTAACTACATGGTTCTGCACAAGTTATTGCAAATGTGTCAGTGTATTAATGCTACTACAATACAGTCAACAATAATATTATGAATCTCATGATTTCCTGCTGTGGTGCAGGGCTAATGGCGTGTCCAGTATGTCCCCCCCCCCTAAAAAAAAAGATGTTACAGTTATTTGTGTGCCAGTTTGTCAAATAAACATCAGTGTGACTTTAGCAGCATTAAGAGTATTGCAGAAAAAAAAAAAAGAGAAATCAGACAATCGTATTTCTCTTTTTAAAAAAATAATGTAAAATCTGGGTTTGGTTTTCCTCTTGGGTTCTTCGCCAGCTCTTGTTAGGAGTGCACAGAGAAATACTTTATTCCTAATTTCCCAAAGTGAATCTGCAGCATAATATTGGATGAATAGGATGCTTGTAGAATAAGTTTTAGAACATATAGAATTGGTTTGTGTTAAAAGTAGGATGTTTCACTATCAGGGTGTTGTGTTTATTTTTTTTAAAGCTTTTCCACTTGTAGAGCAGCCAAGTCTGTTGGCTGCTTTAACTGTTGCAGGTTAGCTTTTATCTTTCGACTTTGCACATCTATGTGAAACAAAATTACAATTTGGTTAAGAAAGGCACAGCATTATAGTATTTATGTTGTGCACAATATAAAGGTGATCACAATGAATCAACATTAAAGCTTTGGGTTGTGGAGCAGAGGTGACGTAGCATGACTAGCCAACAAGCTCTGGTGGCTGATTTCTAAACTTTTCTGTTTCAACTGTTCAGCCAAACATAGCAGACAATTGGCTGTGCGGCACCTCAAACCCTGAGCTGCCGCATTGCACATCTGTCATGTGTCACAGAATGACCTTCCTTTAAAACCCAGGAATGTCAAGGCCTCTAAGAGCACCTGCAAAATTATCTAGTTGTTTCAAGACATCTTTTCTATATTAAGTAATTAAGAATGTTCTGAGAAATTTTCTATTGGCCAAACTCGTATACATTTTTATTTACTTTTCAGTACTGACCAGTTTGGAACTAGGGCAGTGTAACTATCGATTTTGCGATATATATCGATATTTTCTTTCTTAGAAAAAAATCGATATTCATCTGCAAGTATCGTAACATCCAACTGTCACCTTGCTCACTCACTGCTTGCTTTACCAGGAGAGTGATTAGGTCATCAGGCTTAGAGTGATTCCTTCAGATGTTAAGTGTCAAGGTGAAAAAGGTAAACTATTCAGAGCAGGCTACTTGGTGCACTTTATTTACTTTACAAATGCATGTAAGCTACAGTTTGCACTGTTCCAATTAAAAGAAACATGTTTTCTCACCACTTCTTTGATTCATTTTGTCCAGCTGTCGACTTTAAGTCTGTGTCCATGGACATGATTTTAATCAGTTTTCAGTTAAATGAATTCAATCCAACTCTATAACAGTCACAAAATGTCACCAAAATCACTCTGTCCCTCTAAAATCTTTCAGAAAATCGCAAAGGTGTATTGAATTGTATCGTTTGCTGAATATCGCAATATATATTGTATTGTGGGCAGAATATTGTGTATCATATCGTGAGATTATTGTATCACTACAGCCCTACGAACTTGTGCAGCCTTAATCAGGACACAGAAAGAGCTAGTCAAAAAGAGAAATAATGGTAGCTGCCA
>NW_015112796.1:274305-296815 GCF_001443285.1 Poecilia latipinna | reverse complement strand
GCAATATATATCGTATCGTGAGCAGAATATCATGTATCGTATCGTGAGATTATTGTATCACTACAGCCCTATTTGGAACTCAAAATTCTAGACTTTTTTGCCCGAACCATATCCAAGTGCCAGAAAGTTTCAATGACATCATACTCGGGCGTGGAAGTTGACTTATTCATTTATTTACTTATTGGGCGTAGATATGTAGAAAGCTATTTAAGGAAAACTGCATTGTTTTAAGCGTGAGGCATGTCTGCATTTTAATTTGTGTGCAGGAGAGTGAGGGAGAGCGAGACTTTCAGCAGGTAACGGGAAGGCTGAAGAGGGTACAGGAATGCTGCTGTGTTTCATCCATTTGTTGCTTCGATCAGCAAATGCTTCAAACTTTTGGTCTTTAAAATGTGAACTCCATTATTGTGTTTAAAGACATGAGTAAAACCAGCAAATACTGGCTTTCAGACACACATGATCTGATATCACATCTGATCCCAATGTAATTAGTGACAGCTCGGGGCGTTCCTAACATCATTTGATCTTATTGGCGGCTGTTTAACTATGCTCAGATGTTTAGCAATAGAACAAAGAAAAGTTTCTGATCTCACCAACGATTTTTCTGAATTTAGCTGCAACATTAATTAAACTGAGCATTTCTGCAATATGAAAGTCAGCTTCCAGCCAGCATGGTATGAAGTGCTTAGTAACATTAAAGCTTGTTGTGGCAGAGCTTTTTCTCTCTTTCAGTCTGACTTCCTTTCACACAGACTGTGGTGTCATCGCTGAAAACAGGCTTTGAAAAGTTTCGTCAGACTCAAAACGTTGGCACCGGCAGAGAGCCCCTGCAGCCTCGAGCCACATGCTCTGGCAGATTTTCTCTCCAACTCAGGGGGCTGAGTTATTTTTGTGAGGAGCATGCCGAGAGAGCGCAGCTGGTTGTGTTAATGTTGCTAAATTTATATTAAAATACGCAGATGCTTACGGCGTCATCAGCGTTCATGGCTTTTTTTTTTCTCTCTTTCTTTTGTTAAAATAAAAATTATTTGTAATGTGAAATTTCACCAATTCTGCAGGATTCTTCACTTTTATGTAATTGTAAAGCTTTTAGGGAAGTTCCTCTGTTTAAGAGGAAGTGTGTTTTCACACATTCGATTTTATATTATTGTCATACATGCATAACAATTTATGCCGTCCGACGGCTCGTTTTGGGATATATCAGCTTTTCATGCATGAAGCAGGATTGCAGTTGATATTCAGAAACTTATTCGTCCAGCACAAGCAAATGTAGAGGGAAAAAAAATATCAAAGCCAAAAACTGTCAGAAAACCCCTACACTATCCATTTTTATTTGTCTACCCCACATGTTGCGCTTCGGCAGCATTTTGGGTCATAAACAAGCTCATGTTCCAGCCAACTGTGGCATGTGAAGCTCATGTCGTCCTCCTTCTTCCTTTTTGTTTAATTTTAGCGGTTTGTGGGTCAGCGAAATGCCATCTGCCACATTAGTTCTTCCTCTCTTATAAAAAAAAAAAAAAAAAAAAAAAACCCCGTTGTCACGCCCGACAGCCACTAATCAGCTTAGCAGCAGAGGCGATGTGGCGTTTGTTCAACGGCATGAAGCTTCCGGGCAAAACGCTTGGCGTTTCTAAACCTCTGCGTTTCGGAAAAAGGAGAAATGTTTGTTTTTTTTTCTACTAATGGGGAGGAATAGTAATGTAAATGTAATTGCAGGTGTTTCCCAATTAATTAGATCATCCTCAAAGAAATTATTAATTTACAGAAAATCACATGTAGCTTCATCAGAGACATCCATCAAGCATTTATTTCTCATAATTTAAAAAATAAAAACATTACAGCATATCAGTAAAATTGCTTTTCAACACAGAAGTGTTTGTTTCAAAAGTTTATGTGCAGCGTGTGCATTTAATTATTAGCTGGTCCTTTTGCATGAATTGCTGCGTCAGTGCAGCGTGGCATGGAGGTGACTGCGGCGCTGCTGAGGTTTTAAAGAAGGTTTGATGGCGATCTGAAGTTTGCGTTGTTGGGTCTGGTGTCGCTAATTTTCAGCTGCAAACTTCTTGGTAGCTTCTCTATGAGGTTGTTAGCACCATTTTCAGGCCAGGCAGACAGTGACACCATGTTCGCTGGAGCAGATATCGTTGCTTTTTTGGCAGTGTGGTAAGACACTGATTCCTGGTGGAAGATTAAATCTCCATGAAGCTTGTCAGCAGAAGGAAGCGGGAAGCGCTCTGAGAGTTCCTGGCAGACGGATGCAGCGCTCTGGGAACAGCCAGCTTCTTTGGCGTAGCTTCCTCGTGGAAGGTGTCGGTGACTTTCCTGCTGGATCACTGTCAGCCTAGCAGTCATCAGCCCCATTATGTCTAGTCATCATTTCTAATTTTAAAAATCCTTTTTTTTTTTTTTTTTTTTTGTATTGCTTGTGTGCAATCTGACTTTCTGTGAAACTGAATTTGGCGTTTGCATTAGCTGTAATCAATAATCATCAAAATGGACAGAATGGACACACACTATGCTTGGAATGCAGCATAGTGTGTGTGAAGGTGACGTTTTGCCTAAAATTGAATTTCTGAGATAACTAAGCTATTCAGTGAGCGTTCTAATCTACTGAGATGCTTTGATTTGTCTGGATAAGGATGTAAAGTGTGAAGCAGATACGAGAGGTGGAAAACGCTCATCAGTTTTTCTGTGGATTTCTTTGAAGTTTCAGTTCAGATAGTAATTTCACATTTCATTTGACTTCTTAGGAAAGACTATCACCATTTTTGAGAGCTTTAGAGTGGATATCGGTGTCGTCTCTGTGGCCTAATGTCTTTTCTCCCCCTTTTCCTTTCACAGCGATGTTACGAGCACAAACAGTACAGAAATGGGCTCAAGTTCTGCAAACAGATCCTGTCCAACTCCAAATTTGCAGAACACGGAGGTAAGAAAAGTATCGTCTGATAGAAATTTTCCCCCTCGCCGCTTTCTTCACTCTTTGCCGTGTCGTATTCCTGCTGCAGAGACGCTGGCAATGAAGGGCTTGACCCTCAACTGCCTGGGGAAGAAGGAGGAGGCCTACGACCTGGTGAGGAGAGGCCTTCGCAACGACCTCAAGAGCCACGTCTGTATCCTAACTCGAGGCGCGTTCGGTCTCTACGCTGTGTGTTATGCAACAGAACCGCTGGGTTGAATTCGTCTTGCAGCGCATCCTGTCAACACGGCTCAGCTTCGGCCTCTCCTGTCATTCTGAGGCCGGTGTAAAATCTGTGCACCCTCTGCGCAGATGAGGGTTACCTCAGCAACACCCCATCTCTGAGCGGGCTCGCTGGTATCTCTGTAGGCTCAGTCTGCTCTTATCTCGAGTAAGTAGCTGCGTGTGGAGTGAACCAAAAGGAACCGCCTGCTCATAAATCAAGTGTGAGCTTTCAGGGAGCAAATGCTTGGCAGCAAAGTCCCTTAATTAATGTGATCTGTTGCAGTGATTTAGTCGATTTAACGGGGTTTGTTTTATCAATTCACCAGGTATTATTACTTCATATCATTGCATGGTTTAGTCTGTTTGAATTATTTATTCTCATCAGTGACTTTTTGTTTTGACCGTCAAGTTTTACTGATTTTAAAATTATTGGTTCACTGATAGTCTGGATAAAAGTCGATTCTGTATTTACAAACTTTATTCCTCAGGGTTGCCTAACTCTTCTTTCTACATTCCTTTCTTAATTTCTATACACTTGCTTCCATCTTTTCTTCTTTGCTGCCTTATTTTCTTGGTCTCCTCGTTTGTTACTCATTTAAATTCCCCTTATGTCTTTCCTTCCTTCCTGGTTTTATTCCAAAAATGTAAAAGCTGAATTTAAACCCTGATTCAATAACAGTTCCAAAGTGACTTTTTGGTGCTTTTTGACAGTTATACTTAAAAAAAAAATGGACTGAAAACTTGTGAAAAGTATTGAAATTGGACCTGAAAAATGTGTTGGGACAGTGCTGACCTAAAGGCTGTGCTTTGACAGGCCCACTGCCCTGACCAGAGCTCCCTGATGCGTACAGTTTGTCTCCTGGCCTCAGACGCTTTGGACGAACAATGTGTGCTCTTTCCTTAACTCTCCCCCGATACGCAGGCTGGCACGTCTACGGTTTACTGCAGCGCTCCGACAAGAAGTACGACGAGGCCATCAAGTGTTACCGCAACGCTTTGAAGTGGGATAAGGACAACCTGCAGATCCTCAGAGATCTGTCGCTGCTGCAGATCCAGATGAGGGACCTGGAGGGATACAGGGTGAGGCGGACCGGCCAAATCAAATCCTCTTGAGCCCAGCTAGCCCTGTTGTGAGAAATAAGCTGGGAAAATGTTTGACCTTTGGCTTGAGTTAAAAAAAGAGAAAGGAAAAAAAACTCAATTGTCGGCAAAGAAAGATTGTTTGTGATTACGCACAGATTGATTCGTCACTATGCCTCAGGCCCTTCAAGACTTCAGTGTGTTAGTCCTCACATTTCACGATTATCTCAGCCTGGGATTCACATCTAGTGAGTGAACAGAGTGCAGAGATAAATGTTTTGGTTGAAGGGATTAAAAATATGAATGAAATTGTAAAAAGCTTCTCTCAAAAAGGCTTTAGAGCAAACCAGCATCATGGCCATCATGACTCAGCAAAACGCTCCACTCTACAGCAGGGGTCAGCAACCTTTTCCATTCAAAGAGCCACTTTTTCCCCTGGCTGCTGCAAAATAAAAGTCAAATGGAGTGTCAAAAAACAAACATTGTTTTTGAATATATTTCTTCATAAAATGTTTTCTTATGAAAGTGAACAAAATTAAACTACAGTGTGTTTTTGTTTTCAAATTTTAGAACCAATTCTGTTACAAACGATTTTGTAGAATGAAGTGAGCCTTTTCTATAAATATGGAAAATGAAGGTAGATGGGTAGCATGCTTACTTTTAAACGCCTATTGTAGAAATTACTTATGAAAAAACTTCTGTAATTATTATTTCTTGTTGTGCAATCAAAAACATTTTATTTTGGTTTTTAAGAACCACGGTGGACAAACTGGCACAAAACCCCTTTTTCCACTCCCTGCTCTTTTCCTCCTCCAAATATCAAATAATTTCACGTATCAGAACTCAAAGTTGAAGAAGACATAACTATGTTCTTTGTTTCTGTAGGAGACGAGGTACCAGCTCCTGCAGCTGCGCCCCGCCCAGCGGGCCTCTTGGATCGGATACGCCATCGCCTATCACCTTCTTGAAGATTACGAAATGGCTGCAAAAATCATTGAAGAGCTCAGGAAAACACAGCAGGAGAGATGCAGTGAAGGCTGTGTGAACGAGGCGCCGCTCTGTAAGATGAGAACAGTTTGCTGGCGGATTTTGTCATGCTGTTGTTTGACAGCTGCCGTTTAATTCACACAAGAGGCTTTTTTTTTTTTTTTTCCTGCTTAAATACCAGACTCTGAAATCTGACCAGCAGTGGAGCTTTACCCTCTTTGTCTGATGAGATTAGCCTGCTTCCTGCCTTTGTGCCCTCGTTTGTAGCACGACAAGCAGACGCCGTTATAAACTTGTTCGCAGTTTCCTGTCCGGCGCAAAGGCAGCCAGCGGCTTCCACGGGTTTCCATAGGTCAGAAAAACTCACGTAGGCCTTTCCCTGCCTGTTTCCGCCCAGACGTCTCCGGACAAGGTGGACTACGAGTACAGCGAGCTGCTGCTGTACCAGAACCAGGTGCTGAGAGAGGCCGGTCTGTACAAGGAGGCCCTCGATCATCTGTCCAACTACGAGAAGCAGATCTGCGACAAACTTGCCGTGGAGGAGACGCGAGGTGAGTCTCCGCCCTGCCTCGCAAAAAGTATCCACACTTTCAGCTTGCAGCAGAAGGTGCTCCGATCGGGTGAGGCCGTGGGTGCAACATGGTGGTGGCAGCATCATGCTGTGGGGATGTTTTTGTGTGTTTGAATTCCAGTCACTTTGTTCCACTGTGGACCAACAGCAGCTACTGGTTTGGGTTTTGCTGCCCAACATGAGGAGCAAGCGAGTATGACAGGCCGTTTTTACATTTAATTTAAAATGTAGCTGTCCCATCTGAGTCATAAATATTTGAAATAAGGAATTTGTCCGGGTTCAGAAGGACGGCGGTGTCAAATATCTCTGCAATAAAGCGTCAAATAATTCCTCGATTAATTATCATTTTCTTAATTTGCACTGTTCCCACTGTACTGTTTACAGCGAGTTCAGCAATATTGAAAAAACTTTAAGCATTTCTACCAGTTTTTAACTCTGCTCGGTTTGGAACATTGTTTCACATTTTCTCCTACTTAAATATAAGATCAAATGAATCTGGTGTTCCAGGATTGAATCTGCCCACCTTGATTTACAAGATGTACAATATTATTACTAAATATTCAGCTCTATGATGTTGGATTGCTTTGGATCATTATTTCGCATCCCTCTCAAACAGAGTTCGTTTAAACAGGAACATGTGGTGCAACTTAAATAACCGTCTGCTGCGAAACATGTAACTGTGTGGAAAAAAAGTAAATGGTTATTTGTTTTTCACATTTTCAAGGAAAACCTACAGCTAATTTATTCAGTCCAGTAAAAATTGACAGTGTTAGTAGAGAAACTACAATCATTTTAATGTTCAGCATGAGAAATAAAATCTGGTCTTCTCAGCTTTGGCTGACAGATATTTAGTCAAAAGCCCAATAATGGAGGCGTGGCCGACCCCAGTCATGAAGAGGCGGCGTCCTGCGTGATTTGCACTTTTACAGCATGACGGCATGGAACATGTTTCTGATATAATTAGTAATTTGCGCTGAGCTGAACTGTGTTGTTCCTGCAGGAGAGTTGCTGTTGAAGTTGGAGCGTCTGGACGAAGCCACAGAGGTCTACAGGCGTCTGCAGGAGAGAAACCCGGAGAACTGGTCCTACTACCACGGCCTGGAGAAAGCCCTGAAACCCAGTAGGATTAACCTGGGAGCTGAACATGATAGTTAATCACACTGGTTTTAGTGTGACGCAGCTAAATTTAGTTTCTTTCATCAGGCAGCGTTGAGGAAAGACTCAAGATCTATGAAGAAACCTGGGAGAAGTTTCCTAAGGGGCTGGTTCCTCGAAGGCTGCCGCTCAACTTCCTCTCAGGTACGTCTAGTAACGCACCGACTTTTGCTTGAACTAGATCATTTTAGAGACTCTCTAAAGTGCTTTCTAGTGTTACTGATTCCTTCTTTTTTTTTCTTTTTGAAAACTGAATTTTTCTTTATGTGCAGGTGAGAAGTTCAGGGAGTGCCTGGATAGATACCTGAGGATGAACTTCAGTAAAGGCTGCCCGCCTGTCTTCACCACGCTCAAATCGCTGTACGGTGACAAAGAAAAGGTGAGATATTGCAGCAAGAGATGAAATTATTGTGAAACTGAAAGGATTAAAAGAAACATGATTCATTTTTCCCTCTGCCATTGAGATCACCTTGGTTCTTTCTCTTCTCAGGTGGCAATTGTAGAGGAATTAGTGGTCAGCTATGAAACGTCGTTGAAAAGCTGTCGAATGTTCAGCCAGAATGGTAAGCGGGAAATAATTTAGTTAATAAATTTCATGCCCTTGACAAAAAACGTGCATTAAGACGTTTTCGCTTGCTGCAGATGACGGTAAGGAGGAGCCTCCCACCACGCTGCTCTGGGTGCAGTACTTCCTTGCTCAGCACTACGACATGATCGGCCAGCAGACCCTGGCTCTCGAACACATCAACACCGCCATCGAGAGCACGCCCACGCTCATCGAACTCTTCCTCATCAAAGCCAAGATTTACAAGGTAGCAAAACGTCACGCCACACGTCTGGGAGAGTGTGTGTGTGTGTGCGCACGCTTCAGTCGAGGGCTGCTCTGTTGCCCCGCGTGACCGTCTTCTTCCCTGACGCAGCACGCTGGGAACATCAGAGAGGCGGCTCAGTGGATGGACGAGGCCCAGGCTCTGGACACCGCCGACCGGTTCATCAACTCAAAGTGTGCCAAGTACATGCTGAAGGCGGGCATGATCAAAGAGGCGGAGGAAATGTGCTCCAAGTTCACACGGGTGAGAAATGTCAAGAGCTTGCTGGTGTGTTGCAGACGTGTTTAGTCATTAGTTTTTCTCCAAATGTGAGCTGAGAAGCTCACTACTCGATGGCTTTGCCTCTGTTAAGACAATGGATGTAATTATTATATTTTTCTAAAAAGGTTGCTGGAGGATCAAAAGTGCTTTGAATATAAAGTGTTTTTTCTTTTCTGTTGAAGTTATAGTGTGGTGGTGATTAGGGTTGAAGTGATTAATCAGATTAATTGTGATGAATTGATTATTGCAATAATCATCAACTAAATTAGTAATCAGTTGCTATCTGGAGTGTAGACTCCTTAAAAAATAGCCATTTGCTGTTCAGAGCAGTAGGAAATCCAAAACTACAAAAATACATACATTTTGCTTTTAAGAACTCTTCAATGCGCCTTTATTTTTAATTTGATTAATTGCCAGAATAACTGATCATTAAATAATCGTTAGTTGCAGCCCTAATTGGATAACCCTATTGAAAAGCTGCTCTTTGTGTTGTACCAGCTTTACTTTGGATGTTCTCCCAGAGTGAACTGAGTTACAGCTGCCTGTGTTTCTCGTGTTCCCCCAGGAGGGGGCGTCAGCGGTGGAGAACCTGAACGAGATGCAGTGCATGTGGTTCCAGACCGAATGTGCGCTCGCCTACAAAGCCATGAACAAGTTTGGAGAAGCCCTGAAGAAGTGTCACGAGATCGAGAGGGTTAGTCTTTACTTCACCTGCTTCCTGCCGCTCCGTCGAGCGTCACTCCTCTGTTTGAGCTAAAACTCTTCTTCGTTGCTCTGGCCAGCATTTTGTGGAGATCACAGACGACCAGTTCGACTTCCACACCTACTGCATGAGGAAGATGACGCTACGCTCCTACGTGGACCTCCTGAAGCTGGAGGATGTTCTCCGCATGCATCCGTTCTACTACAAGGCCGCCACCACGGCGATCCAGATTTACCTGAGCCTCCATGACAATCCCCTGACGGACGACAGCAAAGAGCTGCAGGCGGACACCGGTGAGGAAAAAAAAATAAAAAATCAGGCCGAGATCATTGTTCACACTCATTCTTTCAGTTTAGCAAACAAAGGCTGAAAATGTTTGATTCAGCTTTAAGTTCCTCTTTGCGCCTTTTATTCTCCAGCCAACCTGTCTGATAAAGAGCTGAAGAAGCTGAGGAACAAACAGCGAAGAGCCCAGAAGAAGGCGCAGCTGGAGGAAGAGAAGAAGAACGCAGAGAAGGAGAAGCAGCTGAAGAACCAGAAGAAGAAGAAGGAGGATGACGACGAGGAAATCGGAGGGCCAAAAGAGGAGCTCATTCCCGAGAAACTGGTCAAGGTTGGTGACGGAACATAAAGGGAGCAGATTATCAGAAACCGATGGAGATATTAACGCGATTATTGGTTCTGTCCTTTTGCAGGTAGAAAGTCCGCTGGAGGAAGCAGTCAAGTTCCTGACGCCGCTGAAGCACCTGGTTAAAGACAAGATTGAGACGCACCTGTTGGCCTTTGAGATTTACTTCAGGAAAGGTTGGCTAGCTGCCTTTTCTCCTCCTCCGACTTTAAAAGCTTGTTCTCTTTTTCACCCTTTGCTAATCTGTGCTCTCCTTGTAGAAAAATCCCTGTTGATGCTCCAGTCGGTGAAGAGAGCCCTCAGCATCGATCCGGACCACCCGTGGCTTCACCAGTGTCTGGTGCGCTTCTTTAAAGGAGGTAAGGCCCAGTTTCTAGTTCTGTTTTGCTTCGTAGCGAACACTTCTCCTCCTCTACAATGACCATCATGTCTCGTCTTCTGTCTTCCTTCAGTTTCGGAAAGCAAGGAGCTGCCGGACGTGGTCAGGACGGTGCTGAAGCAGGAAATCACCCGGCTGTTTGGAGACAGCAACGCTAAGAGCTTCAACCAGGCCTACCTCACCAAGCACTCTGACTCCATACCACACCGACTGGCTGGTGAGCAAATGTCATGACATTAGAACCAGTTTGATCATGTCATTTAGTAACAATGCTGCTCCCTCGTGGTTCTTTATTGAATTGTAAGCCGGTCGTTGTGTCCTTTTCGTTGCCGCTTGGCTCAATGTGCAAAAGATGTCAGAGTGAAACCTAAACTTAGTTCAGGACTCTCGTCTTTGATCTAAAATATGCTTCTTGCAAAAATATTTTTCTACTTTAAGGCGAAACTTAGACAAGTATCCGTAGCGTCATCGGTGAGGGGAGCATATTGCAGAATCAAATATTATTCCACTTCATGCGAGTTTGTTCACTGCACCGACTCTACAAAGTTTAAAACTCGGCTCAATGCAGGAGAAGCAGCTGCTCTGTTTTACAAACATGGCGTTGCATTCCCTCAAAGTTACGTTGTCTTCGTCCTGCAGCTGCTAAGATGATGGTGTATCTGGACTCGTCAACGGAAACGAAAGCAGCAGAACTGGCCGCATCACTGGACGAGTCGCTCAACAACAGAACTATACAAGTACGCATTCACTTGGTTCCAGATAAGATTCTACTTTTGATATCTTTCAGTAACACTACTTACACTGTCACTCTACTAATTTAGGTAGTTTCTAATAATTTTTTTTAAAGATTTTTATTTTATTCATTTATTACTCAAAAAATTTTGCATAAGAAGAAGCAAGACTAGCATTTTAGCGTTTTTTGTTGTTTTTTTTTTTTTTTTTGGCTCAAAATAAATGCAACCCTGAACAATTTGGAGCTGCTTCCTCATTTCTCCCGTGTCCGTCTCTTCCTTTGAAACACAGACCTGCACAGAAGTCCTGGATTGTCTTCGGAGCGGCTCGCTGGGAGACTGTAAAGAACACGCGGAGACCTACCGTGCCGAGTGTCACAAGCTTTACCCTTACACGTTAGCTTTCATGCCTCCCGGCTACGAGGAGAACACAAAGATGGCGAACGGAGACGTTTCCACAGAAACGGAGGAGCTAGCCAACGAGATGTGAGTGCCGCAGAAGAGCAGCGCATAAGAAAAGGAGTTGGGCTGAGCACAGAGCCTTGTGGTACGCCAGGCAGACATTTTTTTTTCTTTCTTTCTTTTTTTTTTTTTTTTTTTTAAAGAGCCAGAAACAGGAAGCAAAAGGCGGTTTCGGTCCTCTGGCTCAGCTTAATCTGGTCTGACCTGGCATGGCTTGGCTCTCTCCCATGTGGGTGAACTTCAGGACTGTGTGGGTGTGTGTGCCGAGTGCGTGCGTATGTATTTGTCGGTCAAAAGGGGGGGAAAAAGAGGAAGATGGTGGAGCAAACATTTTACTTTTTAACAGTCTGCAACCAAGTTGAACTTGAAAATAAATAGTCATCGTGAAACAGATGGGTGAAACTGTGACACAGAGACACAGATTGCTGGTTTTGGCTCGGGTCGTTGAATTTACAGCCACTTGAGTTGGAACTCCAAATAAACATCTATAGCATAACTGTGTTCCCTTGTTTTAAAAAGAATATCTCATTTATATGGAAACGAGACACAGCCGTCGCTCTATGATGTGGGACGGAGCGGATCTGGTCTCCGGTCTGCAGCCAGCTGAACAGGACATCCAGCGGCTGCAGGCGCATCTGTATCCGCTCTAAAACTCACTTCAGCGTCTGCGGAGAGTTGGGAGAAAGAGCCCGATCCCCCGCGGAGACACGGCAACGTGTGGACAGTTTTCCATCAGAATGTGCTTCCTTCACCGCTCCGGGTTCAACTTGGGAACATTTAATCCCGTCTGATCTTTTTTGGAGAGCACCTTGTAGCACAGAATAAAAGCTGTAAAAGATTGTGTTGCGCTCTGTTTCCAATACACTGCTACTGTGTTGTTGCTTTTTTTTTTTCTCCCCTACATGGTTATGACAGAGATGGGTAAACCTAAGCAATACCATAGTCACCTTCCTGTCCATACAAAGGGTCAGTGGAACCACGAACGCTAATCGGGCTTTGATACATTTGTGGATCCACTGATCCTGCAAGCAGAGGCCCGTGTGTAGTTGTTGTTGTTGCAGTTAGAAATGGTTTTATCTGCATGTCAGCGCTCTGTTGAAAAGAAAATGAGCATTTTTAACGCGTCCTTCAGAGGGACCTCGTACCTGAAGTGGCTCTCGGAACGGTCAGAGATCAGCATTGAAGCCTGTTGAGGGAAGGTGTCGCAACACAATTTTACCTCTTCTGTTCCCCTCAGTTTCAGGAACTTTTCTTCCCCTTTTTCCTCTCATTCGGGTTCTAATGTGAAAGATGAAATCTGAGGTGGTGATGTATGATATCTCTGGATTTTTGTATTAAAAACAAAAGAAAAAAAATCAGAGTTTTTGTGCATCTTTCGCTGCCTTCTATTGTAAATCTAGATTCTCTGAAAAGCTTTGATAGACTTTTCTCACTTTTGAAATGCTCAGATGACAAAACGAACCGCTTGTACTTTAAATAGATTTGACACACAAAAAAGTGCTTCTACTTTGGACGGGAGGATAAACTAATGTGATGCAGAAACTTTGAACATTCTTGAAGGTGAATCTGTTTCCTGTAGAGGTCGCTGCGGAGTCGGTGTCACTGTTCAATAAACAAAGAACTCATGAAATGCTTGTTTTGTGACGACTTAAATGAAATCACTCCACATTACGATGAACGCGACATTGAAATAGTCCATAACCACATGGCTAAATGTGAGAATAAATACAAATCTAAATTATGTTCGTCATTCTGTATTCATTTAACTAGTTGTAACCTTTTTTTCAGTCCTACGCCAGTAGGCGGCGTTAACACTGCGAGGGGATTGCAGTGTGCAGCGTAACCAATCACTGAAATCGATCGTAACCGATCGTAACGATCAGCGTAACCAAGTCTGATTGGTTACGCTGATCGTTACGATCGGTTACGATCGATTTCAGTTATTTGATGATGGATTGTAGTGAATCACAGGCGTCAAACTCCAGTCCTCAAGGGCCGGTTGTCCTGCAGTTCTTAGATGTGCCACAGGTACAAAAAAACCGGAATGAAATGGCTTCATTACCTTCACCTTGTGTGGATCAGTTCTCCAGAGCCCTGCTAATGACCTAATTATTCTACTCAGGTGTGGTGCAGCAGAGGCACATCTAAAAGTTGGTTATATTCCAAATGAGATGAACACTTAAAATTGTCGATCGTGATTCAGCAATATTTATTTACTTACTTATCATTTTTTGAAGTGCCACTTCCTTTGGAAAGCTTTTGCACACACTCGGGTTGTCTGTTGTCTGTGTGCTTATGTGAAACGTGTTAAGAAAAGGAATTCAAAACTTCGCCCCATCAATCAACATGTCAGGTCTCGATGTCTGTGTCCGATGAACTCTCCGCCCTCTGGCTCCTCCGATAAATCAAACGCAGATGTTGAAGCAAAGACGGCCCACTTCCCCTCTTCTGTCACCCACGCGGTCGTCCAGCGCCGTGGAGTGAGGCTGAGCAGCTTTTGGTCAAAAAAGGACGGACCTGATTAAAGGGAAGCTTTTGTCCCAGAATCACTGGAGTCACAGAGTTTGGATCCGGGTTCATGGAGTCTTCTCTTGAGTTCTCCAGCTCTCTGGGCAGCGTGTCCTCCCTGATTAGCCGCTGTCGGACCTTCAAGGTGCTGGTGATTGGAGACTCCGGCGTGGGGAAGACCTGCCTGACGCACCGACTGTGCGCCGGGGAGTTCCTCCGCAGGACTGAGGCCACGATCGGGGTGGACTTCCGCGAGAGAGCGCTGGAAGTTGATGGAGAGAAAATAAAAGTAAGAGGAGACTTTTTTTTTGTTTTGTTAAGATACTCGTTTTAAGTTAAAATCACCCGAAGGCGGTGCAGACATGTACAATGTGCCAAAACGTTCTCCTCCTTTTTTTTACGCAAGGCATAGATCGTTCTCAAGCTAAAACATTTTTGGTATTTTCTTCCTCTTTTTCATGGAGCTGTTGCTTGTTCTCAGCTGAGCAGCAAATTCCCAGGATGGCAGAAAATGAGCCGGACTTTCTGTGTCTGCAGCTTATAAATCACTGCGTGGAAAAGTAATTTTAGTGGTGCGTGTGTGTGAGAACCTCACCAGTGCATCTAATTTGTTGTGATTCTCAACAATGTGATTTGTTGAGAAGCTGCAGACATGGCAATAAGCTCTCCATAAAAATAATTTTAAAAACAATGTGTGTGGGTGTTTGGTTGGTTGGTTTCCTGAGTGTTTTGAAATTGACACATGACAGAGGAAGTGTCTAACTTTTCTGCTCTATGCCGTTCGGAGGAGATGGTTTGATTCCCCCCCTCTGGTCTCTGATGGGAGGAGTGTCGTGTTGCTCAATAGCAAAACTCATCTGCCTTAGATTCAAGATGTCATGGTGATTTTTATTTTATCGTTAAAAAAAACAACTTTGCATTTGATGTGATGGGTAAACACAAGCTGGAGTGTTATTAGGAAGGGAAGGAAAAGGATGCATATGTTTTTGTTTCGTTTTTTCAAATGCTTGCATCCAGTGCTTTGTAAAACCACACAGCAGCTACAGCTGTAAGCTTTGACGCATGTCTTTGCTTTGCAGATCAAAAGACTATTTGTGCCCATTCTTTGCAAAAACATCTGATTTTATCGAACATCTACAAACATCGGTTTCGATGGGAGTTGTTGCTTTGTTTCTTCATATGGAATATTCCTTTCAAGTAAACATAGGTTGATTGGCGTTTGATCTTTCCTGTCAAAATCAGGAGATTTCTGTCAAAATATTCAAATATATGCCGTTAACACATCATGCTACAACAAAATGTATATAAAAAAAAAACATTAGTCAGCTTAGTAATTGGGAAAGCGCAAATCTGAAGCTTGTGAAAACCAGACACACGCCTGACATGGACGACGTTTCATGAATCACCTTCAAAAAGTGATTCATGAGGAGAATAATTGGGCTTAACGAGTTGCCATAGATGAGTGAGACAGGGTTGGTCTGAGGAAGCACACAGTATAATGTCATCGGTGTTTGCAGGTTGCATCTCAGTAAATTAGAATATGGGTTCCGATGAGGCTCGTCTCTCGAATTAAACGTACCTTTTGAAAACAACGGCCTCTAACGGGAAAGTCACTGTGAAAATGAGGCTTGAAAACATCGGAGTGTGTTTAATTTATATGATGCGTTTCAGCTGAAATGAGCCACTGAGGTAAATAAATGAACTTTTTAATATTCTTGCAGCCTGTACAGGTCTGAGGAGCAACTTATTAAATCAGGCCTTTGTGCCAACTTATAAAATTGGGAATCTGATGGAGATGATGCAAAACTTTGCTAATTATATGTACAATGTTAGTCCAATTAATACGTCCCTCTGTGGTTAAACATGGCGGCATCATTCTGTGGGGAAGTTTTATTGTTCAAATCAGGATCAAGGAAAACAAGACAAGAAATGTTAAAGTAAAGCTTAGTAAATTATAAGCCCAATGGCAGAGTATATACTTTAAAAATTAAAGTTTGGTGGAGATTAAACATTTTTGAGTGAGAGTAACTTTCAGAGGAAAAGTTTGCTAAGCTTGTGGCGTTATACCAAAGAAAACCCAAGACTGATTGTTCAATTAGAAAACGATTACAGCTCATAATACTGTATTGGATCAGTCATTTACTTGACATCCAGATCTTTCTCCTGTCTGTCCTGCTGGTGAGGAACGTAGCGCTGCAATCTGCTCCAAGTCCAAACAGGATGATGTGGACATTTTGGATCGAATGTCTAAGTCTGTACCACACTCATTGATTGAGACGACCATGTTCAAGCAAAAAGAGATGGACTTTGAGTCCTGCTAATTCTCTTCGGACTCATCTGATGTCCTGGTGTGAAACGGACCTGTCCAGCCGCTCATCCTGCTGCTGAGTCAATTTTAAAGTACTAAGAAGAAAAGAAAGAAAGAAACGTCTCGTTTCAAAATATTGACCTGAATGTTCTCCAGGTCGAAGTCAACGTGTTTTTCTTTCCTTTGCTCGCCATCAGAAACGACGCGCTCTTATTTCTCCGAATGACGCCATCTTTTCTTTGCTTCTGTTCTGCCTGTTTGGAGCCAATTCAACATGCGATTGCTTTTCCTCCGTTTGCCTTCAGTCTCATTCATTTCCCCCTTCTTTTTTTTTTTAAATGTTTTTGTCTCTGCCACCTAACTTTGAGAAAAGGCCACATCTCGGTTCTGTACTCAATTCCCTGTTTCTCATTTTGCATCCCGCCGATCAGCTCCAGCTGTGGGACACGGCAGGACAGGAGCGCTTCCGGAAGTCCATGGTGCAGCACTATTATCGGAACGTCCACGCAGTGCTGTTTGTTTACGACGTCACCTGTCCGGCCAGTTTTGATGGGCTGACCGCCTGGGTGGAAGAGTGTCGGCAGAACTCTCTGGGTCATGAAATACCCAAGTAAGTTGAAGTAAAAGCACTGAAGTTTAATGCAAAACAGAAACTTTTAGAAATAAATCAGCTTCGTGGTGGCAATACAAATAATATTATGAGGAATTATAATTTTTTTATCAGTTAAAGATGAGATGCAAGAGCTTGTTTAATAATTCTTAAAAATGCCTGGTTTATTTTTGCATCAGCCCAGAAGTTGGCATAACTGTGCACAAACAGTGAATAGATTTGATTTTTTTTTTTTTTTTGCTTTAATACAAACGATGAACTTTAAAGTCTTGAAGTATAACAGTGTTAACTTTTATGATGGCGTTAACGGTTTCTGGTTTTGCTTTGAATGTTCTTGTGATCTCTGTGTGCTGCTGCCAGTTTCTTTTGCAAAGTAACTTTTTAATCTCAATGGGATTTTCCTGGTGAAATAAATGTTTAAATAAAAGAACTCACTCAGCATCAACTATATTGAGGCAAGGCTCCATAATAATAATAATAAAAATTTAAAAAAAAACTAAGTTTCAAAATTACCTTTTGCAAAACTTGATATGAAATGATTTCTCATTGCTGTCAGCCATTAAATAAGAAACAGGAACTGATCTTGGATATATCCTTTGTCTATTGTCTTTTTGTTTGAATTAAAATCTGATTTTTATTAGTAATTTTAATATTTACTCCTCTACAATAAACAAATCCAATTCCTTTTAGTCTAATAGGTGCAGTTCAGCTGTTGGTTTAGACAACATGATTAGTTAAAACTGGTTGATCTGCATAAGACGTCAAGTTTCCCCAAAACAAAGCCTGCAGGAAGCTTGCAATTTGAAAAATGTCCCAAGTGCAAAGCCCTGTGGAGCTCCACAGTGACGCGTTCCATTTGTTACCTTTCTCCTCAGGTTCCTCATTGGGAATAAGAGCGACCTCCGTGATGCCGGCAGAACCGACAGCCATGTGAGCCAGGAGCTGGCGATGAACTTCGCCAAGGCTCGTGGGATGGTTTTCTTTGAGACTTCTGCCAAGGACCTGCCTAAGAAACGCTTAAACGGACACCGAGATGAAGGAGAGGAGCTGCTTCGGCGGAGTGAAGTGGAGGACATTGTCACTGCCGTCGGGACGATGCTGAAGAGACACAAGACACTAGTGGCTAACTCTCCAGCGTACAGCGGATCTTTTAAAGTTCACAGGAGAAAGCGGGAAAAGGAGCCGTGGAGTTGCTGCTGAGACCGGTTCCGATTCCCTCTGCACTCCACCCCTCCAAGTTGAAACTGTGACTCTATGGCTTTTTAATATGAGCATCTAAATGTAAAAATTCACCTTGTGATTCATTTTGACCAATGCCAAATGTTTTTTGTAAGAGCTTTGATTTTCATAATGATGTATTCCTTGAAATTTTTCTGTATATTTGTGATCTTATTGTTTCAAAATAAAAGACTGTTGATTCAAACATCCTTGAGCCTTCAGCACAGTGATGTTTGTTCTCGGCCTGTTGTCTCACTGGGAATGTCCGCTATCTGGGACCGTTTTCCCACTCCGACTCTTTCCCTTCAGACACTGCCAATGGAGACTCCAGTTCTTCAGGTTGTTCCAGGTCAAAATATGGAGAACATAATTTTTGAAAGATCAATGACTTGTACAATTTTTATGTTTTTATATTTGTTGCACTGGTGCAGCTTGAGCTTAAATAAAAGCCTGACAAGTCGACTTGTTGTTGACCTTTTATTTTTCAAATTTCAACGTACTTCAGAAATGGCTTTTATTCCGGCTCCACCAGTTTTCCCCTGACCACCAGCTCAATTACTGAAATCTGTTTTTATTCCTTAACGCGGCAAAACATTCACCAGTCAGACTTCTACCTTTTCCACCCTGTAAAAAAGACAAACGCAGGTCCTCACATTCACTTTAAGGTTACAATCAGATGAGGTTATGGACAGAGTCTTGAATGCATAAGTGGCATAATATATTTTTTGCTCAAAATGTTTTACGTTTTAGCAGCACAGACTTTGTGTCTGCATGTAACTGTTAAACTGAGTTTTCGCAAGTGTGTGTGACATTTGGGAAGTTTTGTTTGTTTTCCATGATTTTGTGTCAGAGGATCCTGTGGTCAAAAAGGTGACCTTAAGGAATGTAAATATTTCTGTGAAGTGCGCAATTAACAATCCGGAGGGTTGATGGTGTGACGGCATCCTCGTATGTTGAACATGTTCACCAAAGAGCTGCAAGCTGAAAGGTTTTAGGCCGGTCCGGCTGTGATTTCTTTACTCTTGATATGAAACATCCATCAGTTGACACGCTGTAACAATAACATGTTTTTATGACGCTCCTCTGACCGTTTCCCATTCAGCATTTCATCCTGGAGGAACAAACTTCACAACGATCACACTGCGTTCTTATGCGTGACCCCGATGTGTGTTTGTGTGGAAAAAGTGCATCACATGTGTTTCTGTGATGATGTGTGTAATCGGTGATTCATAGCTGGTCACATGAGGGACACACACACACAGCAGAGTGTGTGGGTGTGTATGTGTGTGTGCCCCGCACTGGTGCAACATTCACCAGTCAAACGTTAGAAGTCTCACTGTGAACTCAAAGAAGACGATAATCGAAGGGACGACGGCAGGCTTTTCTGGAGAATACCATGAAAACAGTAAAGATGTTTGTGCTGAAGATGCAAAATGTGTTTGGTTTTTTTTTTGTTTGTTTGTTTTTTAAAGTAATTTATAACAGAAAACTTAGTTCATGTCTCTTAAGAAAAAAAAAACTTTAGTCATCCTTTGGAAACTATGCTGAGATTGTGCTACAATCTCAAGATGGACTAACATTTATTAGTCCATCTTCCTCAGTTACATCCACATGTTTATGTTCAGAGGCAGGACATCAGATCTCTCCTTTTGTGGTGCTGTTATGTCATGATCACATATAAAAACAGGAACATTGTGATTTTGCAAAAAAATTTGATGTCATAGTGAGATCATCATTGCCGTCTCACGCGGGGACTTGCATTTTAAAATGTAATCTTTCTTTATTTTTCATACATTAAATGCACAAACTGAAATTCTACTTCACATATATATACAGTACCTTGCGAGAGCTTTTATGCTTGATCTTTTTGACACTTTGTCATGTCAACTAATCTAAATGCATTTTATTAGAGCTTCATGTGAACCGACACAGCATGTGGGTTCAGAAAGATGTAGCAGACGGTTTAAAGCAAGGCCAGGTCATAAAACATTATTCTTACCTTATCTAGAAAGGGGAAGAATATGGCACCACAAACCTATCTGCTGATCCCTTTGCTCAGTGAGATCCTGTGATCATTTCTAAGCTCTATGTAAATGTGTCTCCAGTTAAACAACGCAAAGAGATTATTTCAGAACTGTAGGTTCACCAGATCCATTATAATTGACGTGACTTGTAAACGATCTCTGTTCGGATGTTTGTCATTGAGTAAACTCAGACTTCCTTTTTTTTTTTTGCAACCGTTACAAAAAAAAAAAAGTCACAATCAATTGTTCTCCAAGGCTTCTGAAGGTTTTTCTACGAACATTTTTCTTTTTTAAACTTTCATTTGAACTACTTTGGATTATGTAAGAAATAAGGAAACAGTTGAATTCGTGTTTGTTTACATTCATTAAATTCCGAATGACATTTGTGCGGGTGAGACGCATCTACTTTTCAAGAAATATTTATGTAAAGCATCATAAATAAAATTTGTTACAATAAAAAAAACGTTTTAAAAAGAAAAAGAAATGGAATAGTTAAAATCAATGTATCGAAGTGGGCAGAATAAATAATAAAAAAAAGCAAGAAAAGGTTTGAAAGAGACAAAAAAATCACCTCTCACTGATATTGCTGAAGCAATGATTATTTGTGGCCTGTGCGCCTCTTCTTCCTCTTCTTCGCCTCCCTCCATTCGGTTTGGACTTTGTCTCTGACATCAGTGTTTCACATCAATACTCTGGCACCGTTTGCTTCGTTGTGCAACTCCAGTCCGCTCTTTCCGTGCAGACGGTTTGGTCTGTAATCCGTTTGAAACGCAGCCTGCGGGCTGTCTGAACCTTCTCACCCTCACACATGCAGACGGATCGTAAAGACAGATCACTTCCATCAGTCTGTTCGGTGACTATTACATGAGATTTAAGAATTCAGCTTAACATCTGCAGAAACACACATTCCTACTTCCAAGAAGATTGCTTTTCTTTTTTCCCCTTGTCCATTTGTAGTTTGAGATTGTCACCTGCAGGGGGCGTTCTTTTTGTTTCGGAGTGGGTGCTGGTGTGCTCTTTATCCCGAGCATTGCACAGGAGGAGAGCGCTGCTCGTCATTTATCTCCAAAGAGCGACTGGAGGCAGACGCGTCGTTCCACCTGCTGCTGAAAAGACATCAACATGTTCTGCAGACGGGCATTGCAGAGAGTCGGGCCGCTGGCACGGTGGCTTCTGAGGCCCATATCCAAGAGCAGTATGTTGTTTATTTACCACTGTCTGGTATTTAGTCTAATTATCAATCATCATTGGAACTGGTGTTCTTTAAAAGAAGTCGGGGGAACAAGCTTGATGTGTTTTCGTCATTGGGGGGGAAACGGCGGGAGTAACTTTTAAAAGTGTGATTTAAAAAAAAAAGTGATTATTACTAGCTATATCAGTTTTTTAAGGTTATTTTGGAAGAGAGAATCTTAGCTGGTTTTTAATGTGCAGAGTCTGAGTGAAGGAGGTGTGTCCTGGATGGGGAACACGCAGTTCTTACATGCATGTCAGAGGTTTGCAGCTAAAACTCTTGAACTGTGGATAAAATGTTTCAAACCGTTTCCATATATTGGTTAGTATTTTAAATTTTTTTTTTGTTAAATTGGTGTCATTTTCAAATATATATATATATATATATATATATATATATATATATTGTGAACTATCTTCTGTAGTATCAGTCCAAATATGGGAATCATGCAACAGTGATGGGACTTTTAACACTGTGCACCATTAGCATGTCTCATTCCATGTCTCAAGCATTTTGGAAGCGTTGGAGTTGAACTGTTCTCTTGTTCTTTTTTATATCTTTCTGCGTGCATGCTTCCCCTGATCGTCCTTTGCATTTGGAGTTTGAGCTTGTGGAATCTGTCCTGAGGGCGAGGGGCAGCTTTAATTTCCTGTTTCAGAAAATCCCTGCAAATCTGGCTGGAAAACTATTATTGTGTGACTTTCTGATTTAAACAAAGAGAGCAGAGCTGGATGCAGGAAGCTACTGTCCTTGCAGGCTGTTTTCTGCCTGACGTGCGTTCATTTTTACATGCAGCTTGAACTTGAGGAATCCACAGGGATTAACTGATTACCTGTATAAATAACCTGCGCATGGAGCTGCTGTGTCATGGGTATTAGAGCAGGAAGAAGGACAGATGGCTACAAAAGCATCCACGACTAGGCAATATGAGTAAACTTTACTAGGAAAGCCGTGCACAAAAATGGAAACCCTGAGCTTTAAATCCAGCAGAGCTAGAACAATAACCATCTCAACATGACTGATTTTTCCTCTTTTGCTAAATGTGGAGCAAGAAAAACAAAACAGCTTAGTTTTCCAATTCCTGAATCTGTTGCTCAAGTAAGATTCTCTGTTGTTTTGGTGAGTTCAGGATGAACTCTCCTTCATCTAAAAATGTCACATAGATTCGGACTGCCTGGCTCGACAAGAGCAGGAGTCACCCAGCATCCTTTCGTGGTAACTTTAATGCGTGTGCAGCACTTTTTGCAAAAAGTGGTTTTTACTACCAAAAAGCAAAACAAGCTAATCAGATTTTGTTTATAGAGCACACACTAAAATGGAATGAAGAGCTTTTACAGGCGTTCAGACAAACATGCCAACAACGCTGAAGAATCGCAAAAAACATAAAATAAATTGTGTATTACTAATAAGAAACAGAACAGAAAATAGATGATCACATGTAAGAGATTTTAAAATCTAAAGTGATACTGAAAACAACATAAAAGATAAATAATAGTAAAGACCCGACGATCAAATTGAAAATGCAAAACAACAAAGCAAAGACAAACTCTGACGTTCCTGTACGGAAAGTAAAAAAATAAAATAAAATAAGGTGCAACTCTGAAAGTCGAAATGAAAGTCAGGCTAAAAAGAAAACATTAGCC
>NW_015112796.1:241057-270995 GCF_001443285.1 Poecilia latipinna | reverse complement strand
CAAACTCCCCTCTCCTGAGGAAGCAATGACTTCACCCTCTGCAGCAACTGCATCCATTAATATGCTCTTTGTCTTGTTAGAGAGAGATTAGGCTCTGCCAGCATCTGCGAGAGTCTTACCTAGGGCTTTGCCTTTCGTATTGCTCTTGGTGATGTTTAACAACTAAAGCGGCACAAGAAAGACCCACTAAAAGGGGCTTTCAGCCGAATCACTGCAGATCCCTGGAGGGACTGTTTCATTAGCCTGAACCCGCCGGGCGAATTAGAAGTTGTTTGTTTTGATGCATCAGTCAGGGAGGGTTTTACTGTTTGCGTTGGGGTTAAATTCAGGGACAGTTCTGTGTTTAGCTTGGCTGCTGCTAAATCTTTCCATGTCCTCAGTTACAAAGAGCTTCGTTGTATAACTGGATTAAAGGATGGAGACATGCTGTTGCTGTCACAACGCAACGTATGATGGAGTGACTGCTTACTGAAGGAGGAAATCGTGTTTTCTGCAATGTCTAACATTTTCCTGTTGATTTGATTTGATTCTATGTGTTGTGGGGCTTAATAGGTGAAAAAAAATACTGTCTTTGTTTTTATTTAGCAGGTTTTATAATAGATATATTGTGGAAGGTGTTGAATGAATAATAATTTACCTGCTCACTTTTTTTCGGTTTGTGCATTTTTCCAAACTCACGCTCTCGATACGTTGTGTTTCCCAGCTGCCCCGGTGCGACACATGGCCTTAGGCGTTCCTGGAGGATCCACCAACTTGGCGTACGTTGTTTTGTGTGGAGGAGGCCTTACCGCTGCAGTCGTCTATGTGAGCGCCACAAAGATGAGCAATGACAAATGTTGTCCTCAGCCTGAGAACCTGCTGCATATTATAATTTTTGAATAATAATAAAAGAAAATCTCCTAATTTGAGTCCGATACAGAATCTGTGAAGGGAGCTAAAGATTAGAGTGAACAAGGGGTTTCAGCCTCAAAGATCTTGAGTTCATTCTGAAATAAAAGGTGTCAAAAGTACCTGTAATAACTTACCGGCATTTTATTGCTGACCTGTAAAAAGCAGTAAAAGGAAATGTTTGATTCATAAAGAGGTTCACGCGGATCATTTAGGGATATATAAACATTATTAGGCGTGTCATTTTCTGAAATTAGATTCCACTTTTGCATCTTTCTTTTATTTTTCACAAGATAAATTTAGCATCACTGCATTTTATGTTTTCTCTAATCTCTAATGAATAAAACTGGCAGTTTTTACCGAAAATTACCGAAGAAAATAATATTGATTGTTCATCTTAATGTTTATTGTTTTTGTTTAAGCTGTTCTTTGTTTAATTTTTTTCTCTCTTTTACTCAATAGTAAAATTACTACCGTAAATAAGACGTCTCCCCCACACAACTAACCAACATCAATAACTTTCTTTCACGTCACTCATTCGTTTCACTTTAGAAACTGTGGACTCTGATGATTTATCAGTGTCGCTTGGTGACAGAAAAAAGTGCCATATCTGAATAGCTGAAAGGAAAGTTCCAGTGGTTTTTGTCTATTTTTGTGCTCATGAAAGCTTTTTCAGATGAATTTGTACAAACAATGAAATATGACCACAGAGCTACTCGATATGTAATTTACCACTTTGCTTATAAGATCCTGAACCATTGGCTACTTTGGTTGAAATAATAGCTTAGCTATGAGCAGGAGCAATGCAGCAAGAAGCTTGCCTGATTACAAAGTAAAAAAAAAAAATGTCACCATTCTTAGGAGATGAAACATAAAGGTTGTATTTTGGGTTCCATGATATTTTTCTGGTGTCATCTGGAGCCAGTAAACATGCGACCAGAGTGCAGGTTGGACTCCAGACTTCGGAGCAGACACACAGAGGCTGTTGTCTGCTCAGCGACGCTTCAGTCATGAACATGAACAACAGAAAGTCTTGTTTCCTTGGAGAAAAACGGCACGTTTCTGCTGCCTTATTCCATGTGTGATGACTGTTGTACACTGATGTAAGATTATAATGTGCGCTTCTCTCGTTCTCAGGCCTATAAAACAGTTAACGGTGACACCGAACGTTACGAGGACAGACTGGCCAACATGCGCTCCGAGGAGAAAGGTAAAATCAGCTCATTTTGTAAAAAATAAAACACGCAGTGTCCCACAGAAACCGCTTCTATGGAACCTTTCTTTTTTACATTTTGTCTTAATGTTAAAGTGTTTTCTGGAGATTTTATGTGACTGACCAACTCAGATCTGAAGGGGAAAAAAATAAAAAATGTTTTCAACTTTTTTTTTTTAACAAACAATAGTCTTAAAAAATGTGGTATGCGTATATATTTGTAACTTCCCTTCAACTGTGACCAGCTTTCTACTTCCAGCTAAAGAAACACCCCCACTGCATGCTGATTTTTATTGTAAGGATGATATTCAGGGTGATGTAATGGTACAAGCGTTTCCCAACAAGCATTTCATGTTGGCTAAAGAATTTGATTTTGGTCTCACGTGAGCAGAACGTGTCTTTACTGTGACCTTTACAGGTCTTTTTTGTAAGATAAAATCAGAAATCAGTACAGAAAACACTAATGGCTCTAATCACCAAACGTTAAGATGTACTGTTTTAAGTTCTACATACCAGTAGTGAATAAAGCTAAGACGGACATCTTTGAAAGCCTCACAGGAAACAGGAACTCTGATCGCCTGCTGCACATCAGGTCCTGGTTGCAGGAACTGGAAGAGTTGCATTCGCCTGCTGTGGAAGAAAATAAGCAAATAAACTCCTCCTCGTTTTACACTGGCCCAGTCAGTTTAGCTAGCAGTGTGATGTTTTTCTGTCCAATTATCTTTTCATATTTTTCCAGTTGTGCTCTTTTCATACTTGACTTTTTTTGGGGTTGGATAAAGAGCTGCCTTACATCGGACCTTTCATAGCTGCTTTGATAATTAATGACTTAAAGTAATCCTCTATAGTCTACTCATTATAAGAAAATGTATGAATCCATTATTATCGGTGGAAGGTGAAAAAGTCATTCCAAATGGATCAGAGGTCATTATCTATTACAATGATCAGATACCCATCGGAGCTGGGTGTAAAATCTACAGTAAGTAAGAGAAGGCATTGAAGTGGTTTTGTTTACAGATACAAAAAAAAAAAAAGTTGGATTCAGAATAGGAGCATGAACTGGAAAACTGCTAAGTTGGCTATAGCCAAATGATTTGAGCTAAAGCCCAGTGAACTCCAAGCAGCGTTCCCTACATCTGTAGCGAGTTGCACCAAATGAAGACGTCCCGCGCAGTTCAGCTGCTGCACGAAGAGCAACCTCTAAATTCTCATAACTTAGCTTGTTTGTGGAAAAGCACCAGGGCCTTCGTTGTGAAGTGACTCTGCATCGTTGAGTAGCTGTCCGGTTAAGAAAAGAGACGCACGTTTGAAAAGTGCTAAAGCAAATTGGAAATGAGTGCAGTGAGCCTGAAAACTGTTTTTCAGAGCGGCTTCTGGCTGCTCCACCCAAATCTCCCACATGGTAGAATGACTCCTCTGAATGGCTTCACCGTGCCTGTCCGTTTGGATTTGTGTCTGCGAGCTATTTGTCTGCTCAGCTTGCAGAAATCGTGGCTTTATGCCCCGAGCTACTAACTAGTGCAAAACCTGTTGGTTCAGATGTACCGTGGAAGAGTTGCTTCAGCGAAATGGAAACTTTAACAATTTGGCTGCTGATGTGGGAGAGAGTTTAAAGTTGTATTCTGTTCTCAGATCTGATAAATGGTGCAAACATCTCTCTTGTTTTATAGCTACAATTTAACATCTGTGTTTTGTATATGTCAATATATTTAGACCCTGATGATGATCAGCCTCTGCGTTGCTCATAAACTGAACAGTTTAACAGAAGCTGCTTTGCATTTTTAGACTGATGAGATGTAGGCTGCTGACCCAACAGAACCTGCACAGTCAAAAAGCTTCTTGTGCTCAAATGATATCTCTGTTTGACAAAGCGGGTTCGTGAGAGGCAGTCGATGGAAAACTACTTGACTCTAAAAGATTGGTAACACTTTATTTGAAGGGGGTTGAATAAGACTGTCATGACACTTTCATAAACATGACATAACACATGTCATGAACATAAATAAGCCTTCATGAATATTTATGACTGTTGTCATAAAGCGTCATTCGGTAAATTATGACACTTTTAATACAAAGTTGACATTATTCAAAATGTCTTTGTTATGAAAACTTGACATTAACCAGGAAATCATTACTGTTTAAACTTTACCTTTAATAACATAAAGTTACCTAATTTTTAAAGTACAATCAGTAATACTTTTATAACAAATTTATATCAGTAATGATTTACCGAATGACACTTTATGACAACAGTCATAAATATTCATGAAGGCTTATTCATGTTCATGACAGGTGTTATGTCATGTTTATGACAGTGTCATGACAGTCTTATTCACCCCCCCTTCAAATAAAGTGTTACCAAAAGATTTTACGGGGTCATATTTATAAAAGTTTATCAGTGGAAGTTCTTTTTTCCGACTATCCGGCGCTGAATCCTGTCAGTCAGTCAGTCTCTCTCTGAAATGAAGATCCAGTTTTTATCTAATTTCCTCTGGAAACATGAGCAATGGTGCTCAGAAGTGCCACAATTCCAGATGTACTGTACGGTTTACATATTCACAAATCTATAAATGTTTGATTTATGCTTATGCAATATTCATACAGTTTTGCAGTTTTAAGCTGTCACATGTATGAATGTTTATTTGACAAGCACAAAAATACTGTTACTGTAAAAATGGGACCCAATTGTGAAAAATGTGAAAAAAACATTTTGTAGCTAAATTCTATGTCCTAGTAAAAAAGGTCGGAACCGTGAAACAACGCCACCTTCAATGACAAAGAGGATTTACGGGTCGTGTAGTAAATTAATTTGAAATTTGTTGCCAGAAGCAAATTAAATTATGCAACTAATGAAACAAAACAAAGTTTTCCATTCTTCAAATGTAGCTTTTGGAAGATAAATCATTGGAAAAAAAAAAAAAAATCTATTTTTTGGCTTGAGATTGAGCTCACAATCTTCCAGCTGGTAAAAAAAAAAAAAAAAAAAAAAAAACAAAAAAAAAAAAAAAAAAAACAGCCAAACACTGGAACCATGAAAACACCAAAAATATTTCAATTTCTGAGTGAAATACTATGACATCAGTGTTAATGAGAAATTGTTTCTGATTCATTTTCTCTTCATAACAGTGATAATGATAAATCAGTTGCTTTCTCCTCCTAACAGAGGAATGACACACAGGTAGGCCTAAGCAGTAATCCATTAACCAGTTTACCAGCCTGCCTGTCACGGCCATGTGTCACTGAATTAGTTTAAGTAAGCTTGAATGCTTTACTGCAGTCACTTCTGTTTATCTTATGTGTTTAAGTATAGGCTGTGTCTGCGGCCTTCTGCTTAATGTACAGAAACCTCTTCATTTATTGGTACTCCTGGTCAGGAAATACAACAAATAATTTACTTTGGACAAAGATGAAACTTTTTGCATTTTTTTTTTCAGGGACTCATGTTTCATTCACTTAACATTTTTGCTCTAACCCTCTTCATCTGCAGCTGAAGTCACATCAGAGGCTGCGTCGTCCCTTCCAGCCGAATCCGCCCCAGCGGAGGACGAACCGGCTCCCGGAGCTGAGATCACACCGGAACCCGTCCCCGCTTCCCCAGAACCGGCGGCAGAGACGTCAGCCGAGCCCACCGCCGAGGCCAGCCCAGAAGAACCAGCAGCCGCCGAGGCGTCAGAGGCAGATGTCGCCGAGGCTCCAGCTGAGCCGGCGGACGCAGAGGGGGCGCCTGTTGCGGTGGAAGAGACTGCTGCGGAAGTCGGATCTGAAGTTGCAGCCGTGACGCCTGCTGAGGACGCAGCAGCAGAAGAGAGCGCTGGTATGGCGGCCGTAGATGAAGCCCCTCCTGCTCTCCCTGCTAATGCAGAGACTCCCGCCGAAGCCCCTGAGCCTGAAGCAGTCCATGCTGCAGAGGTGGCTGCGTGAAAGTGGAAGCGCTCAGCGGGGTGCATCTAGAAAAGAAGGGCTTTTAGGATGTAGATGTGTTATATTCCTGATTCCCTTGGCCTGAGGGAAAAGGACTCATGAACCTCATTCTCTTACAAAAAGTAAAAGGAACATGCTCTGGTTTTATTTCTGTACAGTAGTCGATATGCTATGCACACCAGAGGTTCATCAGTCCAGTTTTTCTGAGGCGTTTTTTTTTTCTCTTTACCTTTGCTTCTACATTCCTGAAAACCTGAAATAATCTGATAATGTCTTGTTTTAATGAAAATGATGGTTTGACTGTTGGAGGAGAAAAAAATCAGCAATATGAGCAACAGAAAGAATCTCCTCGTGTTTTTAGGGCGGCCTTAAGAGAGTGGCCAAAAAATCCTGCTGGCTCTTCTTTTTCAGACTAAATCCAACTAAGGTATTTGTTTTGCACAGCAACAAACAGGCAAAAACATAAATAAAGAATAAATAGTTTAAATTTTCTTTTTGGTTTCACCTTGCATTATCAAATGCTTATGTTTTTATTGTCGCTCTGTTTTTAATGATTATGCCACCTGCTTTCCATCTTATAAACCTTATCCATGTCATTATAAAATCTTTTTTTAAACTTTTTAAGTCATTTTCTTATCTGTATCAGAGGATTCATTCACTTTCCTCAATACTGTACAACGTTTATCCTTAAAAAAAAAATCACTAATCTGTTTGGGCATTAAAAGTTGTTCTAATAAACCAATAAAGATTAAAATATCACTGGGTTAAAAGGGAATTTGAAATGCTTTGCTTCATAATTCAACTGGATTTTTTTTTATTATACATTTGTACATTTTATTGCCTGTTATTGAAAAAAAATAATATTATTTTGAACAGAATTTGGTAAACAGCACAAGAGGGCTGGTCCTGGACAAGCAGCATGTCTGACCTCAATACTAGCTAAAAATCATGTTTATTGGTTTAAATTTTCTTTTTTTTTTTTTCCATATTTGAAATACTTTTAAAATACCCAACGGTAATATTTATGAATGAAGCTTACAGCGACATGCATCTCCATGCATACAGTCAAAAAAAAATCAATCTAAATTATTAGGATAATTAGTAACTTCTTATTAAGTTATTATAGAAATAACTATGAGTAATATTATGCTTGTTATTAGCAAACACAAACTGCTGTGTGTACTCCACAAAATACATGGAACATGTTGAAAGATAATGTCTAATATCACCTTGATTTTTAATTTTTTTTTAGTATTGTTGTACAATAATTGTTCCTTTTCTGATGTAGAACCTCCAACATCAGGGCCCAAAATTGCACATTTACTGCACATATAAGCAAAACCTGAACCATCTGCAACTGACAGATAAATGTTAAGACGCCCTTCTTAGACGGTGTTTAAGCATCCTGCTTTCTAATGCCGCCCTGGGCAACTGCCCATATCTAAAAGTGCAACTGGGCACAAGGAGCATGAACCAGGCAGGCAGCTCTCTATAGACCATCCAGTCATAGATATCCTGTCTTTGCAAATGTGATTATAAAATAGGTCGTGTTTCACTTGGTAGAAACGTAAAATGCATGACATTTGTTGGTCTGATTTAAATCCTACATTAAATATGTTGTTAGTAGTTTAAGTTGTTGTGTTTTTGAATAAAATCCTGACTGGTTCCTGCTGTCCCACAATCTGCAAACAGCTGAACAGGCCTTGGGCGAGGAGAGTCTGGGGAAAGCTCTGCACCAAATGGAAGACGATGGAAAGGACTTGAAGGAAGATCTCCAACAACATCCTCTAGAGACCACAGTGGAAATGTCTGTAGAAGCCGCTGTTTATATTGAAGAGCAGCTGTTTGAGGTGGAAGAGGTGCCACATGGTCTAACTATTGAGGAACTGTCTGCTGACCGGATTCCAGCAGCTGACGGAGAGCAGGAGGAAGAGGAGAAGGGAAGAGCGGTTTCACTTCCTGAGGAAATCGCTGAGGCTGAAGAAAACACTGCGATCCCTGACTCTCCTTCAGAGGAAACGGGCTCCTCTCCCGAAGACTCTTCCTCCTCTGGTGAGGCTTCGTCTGATGATGATGAGGAGGAGGCCGTCGTCACTGCAGAGGCAACACCGGAGGAGGAGGAGACTAAATCTGAGCAGACCCATCTGCGGTCAGTTGGTGAGACGACTCAGCTGGCAGCGGCCTCCACCGAGCCAAGCCTAGAAGTTCTTTCAAACACAGAACCAGAACCTCCATCACCTGTGGCTCCAGCGGACAAGGAAGAACCCTGCCACAGCTGCCACTTTTCTCCATCCTCCAGCAAGGAGGCAGCGCCACCTGCTGCTCTGGGAGAGGATCTGCTCGACATGGACGTCGCACAAGAAGCAAAGGAGTCCTTCGACAAACCGTTGCCAAAACAAAGTAAGACCTCAGAGCTGCTGTCTGTTTGCATTTGATTCAGCCGAACATGTAAGAACCCAACGCGACTCTGTTTAACCTGAAGGAAGGCAGACAACAAAACAAAGTGTAGCCCTCCACCTTAAAGGGCAAAAGGTTAAAAAATGGCAGTTAAAGCAAGAGCAAAAAGAAATCTAAATACAAAAAACATATTTACGCAATTGGTTGTAGAAGAACAATGACACTTTTATAATAATTATAATTAACGAAAAACAAAGTGTACACATAATAACTACACAAGTAATTGTAGATAATTTTATGCTGGAAAAAAAGAGAAATGCATTAAGTTAGTGGGCTAACAATCAACTAGACATCTGTTACTAATAAAGTGGCCAGTGAGTGGATGAAGCAAGTGTTTGTTTTAATTTAATTTGGAGTCAGAATCATCTTTATTCTGCAAACAGAGCTAGTCATGTGAGAATGCCTATGACTGATGACATTTAAAGGAGATTAACTTAAATTTTGTTCCATCTGCCTTTACACATCTGGAAGTCTAACTGGAAAAAAACAAGGATTACTTTATCTCCTTCAGATATTTATAGTTTTATGACTTTATCTTCCAGTTTCCTTTACATTCTTTGCTTCACTAAAAATATATATCACCACTGTTCTGTGTTAATTTAATTATACACCTATACCACTTTATTATCTTTGCAATTAATTTTTATGGTTAATTAACTGGCTTGAAAGTTGTAATATGTAGATTTATGAATTAATTAGACAGAAGATAATTAATTGTTTGGATCTCCTAACAAGGTGCAATATATCTTTGTTAATGTATAAAAAAGAGAAATGCATAACAACACATATAGCTGCATCTAAAAAAAAATTTATATGAAAAAGGTTAAATATTTTCGTACATCATTTCAAAAAGTGAAATCATGTGGAAGCAAAAATTATGGCAGGAAAAACGTAAACCAGGTTTTACATTGTTGTCAAGCAACATCCATTCAAGGATTTGGGGGAGCTTCACAAGGCCCAGAGGCCCAACATTAAATAAATAATACATCATTAAATCATTCATTAAAAATATCATAGAACATGTAAATTATTAATTAAATGTTTAATAGTTAATTTAATAAATAATTTATTAAATATCCCTTAAAATTATTAAAATATAAACTTATATTAGCCGTTGCAAATAATTAGTTACATGTGTATTTAATTATTTTATGGATCCTGTTCTTGCACATCAACATAAAATAATTTTATCTGTCAGACTCACCAGTCAAAGCTGGAGTTTCATTATATGTAAGCCTTAATCAGAACTACAATAAAATACATTAAATAGTTTTACTCCATGTGCAATGAATGTAGTTTCACTTTCTGAAACGACTGACATTTTTTCAGCTTTTTCAGGATACTAAACTGATTAACCTCGCTACTTTTTCCTAGTGAAAAACAATGCATACAAGTGTTGTGCTTCCATCTCACATCTTCTTTTTTTTGTGTGTTTGCTTGTTTTAGCCATTGAGAATGGAGTTGTGGTGACAGCCACGTCGTGACAGAAAGTGTGCCCTCTGTCACCAATCAAGCCTGGGCGGCAGAAGACAAAAACAAAAGAAGAGGAGGTCACACTCTGAAGCGGTGTCTTATTAGCAGGTGTTATTACAACTCTTGTCCACTAGGTGTCAGTAATGCAAAACATTTTGAGACGTGGAATTCTAAGAGTTTTTACGGAGTGAAAGTCTGTGATATTGTAATAAACCGTAGCCTGAGATGTTAGCTTTTCACCGAAGCAGACATAAGAGATTTCAGATTTGTATTACTGCTGCCCATACACCCAAGTATTTTGCAGTATTTAATTTTAAAGCACAGCTTTTTAATGCTTAGAGCTTTAGAATTAGGAAGTCACGTGCTGTTAGAGACTATAAAACTTTAATGTTTCAAGAAAAATGCCCATATTTTGACGCACACTTCTTTTTTAAAATTGTATTGTTTGCTTCCAGATGTTGCCCTGTTCACCAATCAGATATAGTGATGGAAATCTGTGTATCCTCCAAATTTAACAGAGCTGTTAAAACAAAAAACTTAATAGCGAGGATAACTATCTACCCTTTCTTTGTCTGCCATTTTGAATGTAACTAAAGACTATGTAGGAAAAAAAAAATTACTGTCCAGACTGGGACAATATTTTGAGGCAAACATTGCACGTCATATAAAGGAAGACATTAAGAAAAATAATGATTGTAGATGGGATGTTTATATGTTATTTGAGCTCTGCATGGCTGGGACATAATGAGGAATGTACTTGACAAGTAAACGGTGTGTCGTCATGGCAATATACTCTTATTTCAAATAAAGTGGTGGACAATCTTGCATTTTCTTTTTCAACATTCATTTGCTGTTTATATTTGTAATTGTTTGAACGAGTCACCTTCAGAGATCCACAGGTGTATTTTAGCTGATTTCACTTTGACATTCTATGTCAACTGGGTATGTATTTGTATCAAAAGATAGTTAATTAAAATGTTGTAAATTTTATTGTTAAAAATATAACTATTCAAAATTGAGAAACAGAGTCAAGAGCATAGAAAGTTTAAGCAACAAAAAAAAGTAAGCTATTGAGATGCCATAATTATGTAAATCTTTGTGAAAAGTTTAAACGTTTCTATTCAAAACTGTATTGGTCAAATGAAAAATGTTGGAATCATGAATTATTAATTCAAACGTTAAAGTATTAAAATATAATTCTGACATTCAAAATAGAAGAAAATTAATTTAAAAAAAAGTTTAATAAAGTATTTTTAAAAAGTCACTCGCTGATGGTAAGGTTTTTTTTTTTAATGAATGAAATGACTCTCACTGTTAAACTCTGACGTTTTATGATCTGACGTCAGTAGTCTGATTCTCCCGAACCAGAGAAGAAAAACAACCGAGCCGAGCTAATCTCCTTTACCACAGAAGAACCGAACCAGCGACTGTTCACTCATCCATCCAGCCAGCCGGGTTTCACCCGCACCGGGGGCGCTGGAATCCTTCGGCGGCTCCGGGGCTCCTCATCATGGCAACGGCCACTACTGTTACCGTTAACTAGTCGTTAACTAGAGCGGCGGGACTCTGGAGGCTGACAGTCGGCGCCAGCAGCAGCGGACACGGGGGACGGAGAAAGACGGTAGTGTTCACACTCACACTGTAAACTCTGGTTAGCAACAATGCTAACAACAACAATAAGCAGCAGCTACCTGGGAGCCAGCAGGGAGCCGATAAGAGGAGTTTAACCCGACATTAGCCAGATTTAGCAGCTCGGTTTGTTATTGTGGTTCCAGCTTGTTTTACCTGGAGGCTATCGGAGCTAGCCTGTTAGCTCTTGACAGTCACGGATTTCTTCTGGGTTCTTTAAAATTCATAAATTGAGCAGGTTATTTGGTATCAACAGTAGCAATCTTTTTCTAGTAGTGACCTTATCTGAAAGCGTTAACACTGAAATCCACCTGCTAAAGGCATACTGGGCTATGAATTATAGAGGTCTGTAATCCAAAGCAGGTTGGATCTTGACTGTATGAGTCAGATGTGTCTCTACAAGGAATTTAAATTTGCATTAGCAACTATAATGGTATGCTCAGCAACAACTAATAGCATGAGTCTGCAATAAGGTGTAGAAACAGGGGGTAGGTTACAGGTGTCAAGGTGTACTCACGTTTTAAAAAGTTGCAGTTTAAAAACAGCTGAATTTTCCATTCTTGTCTCTTTTTTTAAATGAAGTGTCAGATGATGTGTTGGAATGAGCAAAGTTTTTTCCAACTGTACGGAACATGGAGTAATGTTTCTTGCTGCACGCTGCCCATCAGCTGGCTGAACAACAACTCGGGGTGGGGGGGCTTTTCCATCCAGATCCTTTTAAGCATTGTTTTATTCACTCTTAATTATATGTATGACTTCATTTTTTTTATCTTTATTTGCTCGTGTTTGAATTTAATCATGGGAAATACATACATAAAGAGCATAAAGAGCGCCACATAAAGCAACAGACTGCAAGCTCCGATCAGCATATCATGCATGATATCGGTATTATGTTGTAAAGACCGGAAGGTTAAAAATGTGTTTAATAATATCCGCAATCAACACATTTAGCCAAAATACGGTGAAATTTAGCTGCATATATATTCTGTATTTTTGCTTAAGTTTTTCCAGTACAGTATTGTAGTTGTGATAATCAATATACTGTTATTTAAAAACAACATATTCTAAAATATGGATGATTTTTGACTTTCTGTTTAAAAAAAATAGATTGTGTTATATATTTTTAAATTCCAGGATATATACTAACATACAACATTTTATTACTCATCCATGCACTACAGTGTTTACATAGAGACTAAAAAGACTGTGATTGTGTGGAGAGTATGCTGAGACCTGTTGTGCCCTGTAGTGAAGTGTGTGTGTGTGTGTGTGTGTGTGTGTGCGTGTGTGTGTGTGTGTATTAATGTTTTGACTGTCCAGCCTTTTGCTCATCCAAAGTCTAAGCAGGCAGATAAAGCCTTGTGAGAAAGGTTATTGTGGGTCATCCTTTCGTCGTGTGCTTTAAGAATAAATGGTTAAAGATTAGATGCTGAGACTGAGCTCAAAGAGAAATAAAGGATTAAGTGCATCAGAAAAACAGTGTACAATGGTCACTGTAGACTGTCATCAACTATTCAGATGACTGAATAGTTCTCATTCATTCATTCATCTGAATGAGTACTATTGTTCTTGCACTTCATAAATCTGCAGAAATGCTGTTTACGCAGCAAACATGTTTGAAAAGTGAACTTTATGGCCCACAGAAAGAAACCAACACTTCACATCATCCTGAAAACACCTTCTGCGCGGTGCAATGTGTTGTGGCAGTATCATGCAGTGGGGATTTTGCAGGAACAAGCAAGCCGTTAAGAGTTCGTGGGAGGATAGGTTCATCTAAATACAGAGCAATCCTAAAAGAAAACCTATTGGAGGCAGAGGTTCACCACCCAGCGGGACGTTGACCCTGAACAGTCAGAGCTGTTTATATCCAGAGTTTATATCAATGCATTTTCATGTGGCGGGATGGTCCAGTCAAAGTCCAAATCAGAATACCATTTAGAATTTTTTTCTACAGATACTCTATATGCAATCTTACTGAAATAGAGCTGACAAGCTAAGAAGAATTAGCAGCAATTCCAGTCTGTAGGTTTGCAAAGCCGGGAGAGAGAGAGACCTACAACTAAAGACTGTAACTGGAGCAAAAAGTTGGTTCTACAAAGTATTAACTTAGGAGGGAACAATCATGTATCATTTTTGTTCCAAATTATAATGTATCTGCTGCAATGTGTTGGTCCTTCCCACAAAAGCCTCCCACCTGATAGACTGACGTTTGTTGTGGTAATATGATAAAAATCTGAGGGTTGTCCAAGGCAGGATGGCAACCAATTATATGATTAGGTTCTCTTTGAGACAAATCTGTAACCAGCTCTGTTAGATGTAGAAGCTTCATCGCCACGTCACCCGTCCTAATAACTCAGTGGACTTTGCTTGTGTGTGTTTAAATATGGGCTGGGCGTTAAGTAAATCCTGAGGTCATATTTGCTGTGCATTTGTTCATTGTATCATCTGTGTGTGTGTGTGTGTGTGTGTGTGTGTGTGTGTGTGTGTGTGTGTAAGGAGGGCAGGACAGGACACAAGGCAGGGCGTTGTATCTAGACCAGCAGCCCCAGTTATTTGGAACAAAAGCTCAGTTGTTGATAGATCATGTGACTGTGTGCATGTGTGTGTGCGTGTGTGTGTGTGTGTGTGTGGGTATGTGTTCCTCCCTCATCATGTGATGCAAGCTCGAGGCAGGCTCTGAGAAGTGCTGAGTCGAGTCTGAGAGGATCCTTCCACCGAGGGAGCAGGCAGGCATGCGGGAAGGGAGTGGAGACGGCCGTCCACACGGCTGGATGGACGGGTGTCGGATGGAGAAGACGGAAGCGTGCGGTGTGGTTTCTCTTGGCTCAGACGGGAACCGTCAGATGTCGAGTCTCTTTGCCTGTTTTTGGACTTCGAGCAGGAAAAAAGTGAAGATGCAGTGCTTCATTTCGAATCCACATGTCAGTGACGAGGCAAGTTTGGGCTTGTTCTGTTATCCGTTTCGATGCTTTCATTGGGATTTCGATTTGGAAAACTTTTGCGTTTTCAGCACGACCTCAACTCCGCCGCTGATTCACCACCAACCGAGAACGTTTAGAACAATGCTGTGCTTCGTATCACTTCTCACTCTGGTGGGAAGGACGCAGTGAACTGGCCACTGACACATGTAGCTGTTTTCCACCGTGCTCCAAAATATCTTTTGAAATTTCTGAAATTACCCACATGACTCACCGTTAACAGGCCACGGTTATTCATTCCTGTAATTTTCCTCTGCTGAAAGAAATGCTTTAAAACCAATGCAGAGGCGTTTTAGATGAGCTGCGGTTAGACAGCCGCGTGTCCTCAGTCATCTTGCAGGACTTGTATTGCTTGTTTGATTGAATGCAACCTGCCTGAGCGACCCTGCAGCTGACTGTTGGGTTTGTCTTTGCTGTTGCCCGCATTTTGATGTTAGCTATTCATTTTCCATCTGTACATTTGTCCATCCGTCTTACAGTTGTTAGATTTGACCCCTCATCATAGATCGCATGCAGGACTCTGCCCGCTGACACACCCTTTAACTCTGTATCTGTTTCTTATTGACTTCTCGCTGCACGGAGCAACATTTCACAATCTCAAACTGCCTGTTGAACTTTTTTCATGGTTGAAAGAGCCACTTTACAGTAAACGTGCAGAGTTTCCTTTGACTCATAGTAAAGGGCTTAAAATAGTCATAAGTTAATAAATAAATGAAATTATTGGGAGCCTAGACCTGTGCATATGTGATGTGACTGATTACACCCTTTTGGTGTAATTGTTTCTCCCTATCTTAGGTGTCTTTCATCCCTGGTTAGTACAGAACTTGTTTCATTGCGAATAACGACACGCTACTTTAGCCAGCATCTTTTTTTAAGGATCTTTTCTTCTCCTTTGTTCTGTGATTGATACTCCCTTTCCCATGCTTCTTGTACAATTGTTTCATTGCTTAAAAAGACTAATATGGCACCTTAGACATCTGAACATTATGTCCAAGGATGAACCAGACTTGTGGAGGTCTGTTTGTCTTCCTGAAATCTTGACTGACTTCTGTTGTTTTTGTCCATGACTTCACAAAATGAAGCTTTGTGAATGAGGCAGTGCCTTAAAATACATTCCCAGGTGTGCCACCAGGTAACCCCAAGGTTGTGAATTGACCAATCAGAAGCCTACAAAGGCATGACACTGTAAACTGGGATTCTCCAAGTTGGTTAAAGGCGCAGTAATCTTAGTGTATTTAAACTTTTGACATTGAAAAAGGTAATAAAAAATTATCTCTGTCATTGTTCTAAGATTTAGCAAATGGGAATAATGACTCCAATCAGGAACGGTTTAGACTTATTTAATGTCAGACAATGAGAAACGAATGGTTATGTATCTTTTTTATCTCAACATCTGGTTGAAACTGTGAGATCTGAGTCCATCGTTGGTTTTTTATGATGCTGAATAATTGAGCTAATATCATGTTGGTCTCAGGAGCACAGCATGGCTCATCCATTATACAGCGGTTAGTGTAACTGAGCGTGTTTGAGGAGTCTGTACGATCAAGCTGGTGCAGTGAGTTTGTAGGAAAAAACATGTACATTCTCTGGACTGTGCATTCATTTTACATCCTGTTGGGGTTTTTTTAATCATAGTTTTGTATCTATTTTAACCCAGGTATTTTATTTTATCAAAAATATTTCAGTGCAAGATTATTTTAGGTAGTGTTTTAACTGTGAAGAGGAAAAACGTATTCTTTTGTGTTTACGCTCTTCTTTGGTTTCAGAAATAAAAGGAATGCTTTCAGACCTTTACAAATTAAAGAATTTGTAAGGGTCTAGCGGCCTATTACTTAAACCAATGCCGGTTTGTTTGCTGAACTCATGTAATGAAATTTCATTACGGAAGACTATAATTAAAATGTCAAAAAATTACATTTAACCATTCGTTGTCAAAACATTGTCAAAACATCCCCCTGGTTATCATGAATTCATGTGAAACATCCCAGTAGCAGATGGTCATAATTACAAAGGTACAAAACTGTTTGGTATGAGGGAAGTTGATGGACCTGCACATTGTCCTGATCGAACACTATTGTGACGAATTGGAGCGGAGATGGCAGGCCAGACCTTCTCATCCAACATCAGTGTCTGACCTCACAAATGTGCTTCTGGAATAATGATTCCAGTGGAAGGCCCTCCCTAAAAACTTGAAGATGTCATAGTTGTGAAGCGTGGGCAAGCATAATGTCAAACTTTATGGATTAATAACATGAGGGCAAATCATCTCGAAAGTTCACAGTTGGAGAGCTGGAACGTCATCATAATAGTCCTTTGATTTTAAGGGTTTTGTACACAGCTTGTATTCCAGTAATATTAATAACCTATTCCTGTGCTTAACAACTTGGCAGAGGAAGTTTAGATGAGAAGTATTAAAGGTGTCACACATTGTCTAACTAAAGGTTGCTGCTGCACTGAACAGGCACCCAGAGCTGGTTCCTAGCAACTGTTACCGTCGCTCCAGCTCACCCTATCTGGACACTGTTCTTGTGTTTGATGTAATGACTTGGCTTTCCCTCAGCGCTTCTCTTCCTGTAACAGCAGACAGGCTGAAGCCACTCAGGGAGAGATGGAGATCAGATCTCTGCTTTTGAGCCCACTGTTAGAAAGACACAGGGAGATCTTAACTGTACTAAGTAGTCATCATTCTCAATGGTAGGGAAATCTGTTATTTCTTCCCAGTGCATTTAATACGTATTAATGTAGTTTGCTTGTTTTTTCAGTGGCTGCTGTTCTCGACATTAGCCGAGGTCACCAGGAGGAGGGGCTGTGTCTCCTTACCCCAGGGGAGAATGAATCATGACGTCAGTGGTGCTGGTTGACACTGGTGGGACGATGGTGGAGTATGTCACAGCTGAAGAAGATCCTCAGCAGGTGGTTGTCAGACAAGAGTCAATCCCTATCTAATACTAGTGCTATATTGTAAACGACGGGGCTTAATTTTTTTCTTCCATTTCCCTCCTCAGGAGGGAGTGTATGAGGCTGACGCGGAGCTGGAAGGAGAGGTGGAGGATGAGTATGAAGCAGAGGAGGTCTGTGAGGAGCTGGAGGAAGTAGAGGAGGCTGATGAGGACATAGCAGTCGTAGTGGAGGAGGCGCCCACTGCTAGCCGGCTGGATGAGCAGGGTTACTCCGCCCAGGTGGTGGTGTATGGGGATGAAGCCTACGTCATGCAGGAGGTGGAGACGGAAGGAGAAAGAGGTGGGATGTTAACATTTTTAAGGAGCGTTTTCGTTTTGCCAAATCTGAGCCAATCGGATCGACTTTAATGCAAGAAATGTTCATCTTGCACAAACTTCAGTGCACTTCATTGTGATTTTTATGAGACAGACCAACACAAAAGAAGTGTATAATTGTGGAGTTGAAGGAAACTGGGGCATGAACTCAAAATTCTTTTACAAATAAAAATCAGTAGTTTGTATGTAACCCTGGCAGATCTCCCAGCTCAGTGAGGCTGGATGGTTGGAGAGTGTCGGTGAAGTGTTGCTGAAGATTCGTGATTGGACTTACATCAGGTCTTGTCTGTGAGTGGGCTATTCAAACTCATGCATAAGCTTTGATTTAGCTCTGGCTCTATGTTCAGGGTCAGTGTCCTGCTAGACGTTGAACCTCCAGCCCAGGCTGAAGTTGTTTGCAGGTTTTCTTGCCCAGTTTTTATCCCATTACCTCTGACCAGTTTTCTCTCTCTCTATTGAAGAAGGAGATCCCAACAGCTTGTTTCTGCTACCACCAGGTGTCACCACGGGGAGATCTCTGGAGCTCCTCCAGTTATCATTGGGTCTCTTTGGCTGCTTCTCTGACAAGTGTGATTTACGATTAGTGGAATATGTGGGTCTGAATCACAGTTTTTATATTTTGATTTGTAAAAAACGTAGAAACCACATGTCATTTTCCTTGTGCTTCACAATTACACACTTCTTTGTGTTGGTCTATCATATGGAATCCCAATAAAATCTACTGAAGTCTGAGGTTGTAATAGCAATAATGTGCACATGATACAGAGTGAAAGGGCCATCTTAAACTTTAGTTTTAGTCTCTGATTTTTTTTGTTTGTTTGCTAAATGCATCAGAGGAGATGATCCAGAAAAAGCAGGCTGTAAAAGCTGACAGACCTTGGTGTTGTTAGGTCGCCACCTTGTGGATAGAATTTAAATAGTTGATGCATAAACAAGAACAGATTTACCAACCTGATGTTAATTAATAGGTCAGTAGTTAATCTGTTAATGTCAGTTAGTTTCTGAATGCATTCAGAAACTAACTGGCATTAGTTAGTTTTGCTCTTTCTTCTGAGCATATGTTAGCAGAATATAAAATGATTGCCAACAATTGTTTTTGCTTATTTAGTAGCTAAAATTTAGATTAATAAAATATTATTTTTTTGCTAAAGCAGTTTGCTGCTCACCAAAAATTAAACTGCTACTCCATGAAACTTAAACAAGTCATGGTTCTTTAGGTATTTTTTGCTTTGGTTAAATTAGAAAACCAATAACTTTAAATTGACCCATATTAACAATGGATTTTTGGGGGGGTTATTTTTGTACTGTGCATGTGAGTGGGTAATTTGATGATTTTGTGATTTTTACCATTTGGTACTTGTTCGGTGCACATATTTTTGGTAGGAGAATGTTTTCCATTGAACATAGGTATGTCTCTTCCTGCCTTGGGAATGTTTTCTATGGCTTTATAAATAAAGTTAAACTGATTTGTTTAGAGCTTCTCCGATCAATCAGCCGGAATCTATCAAACAGTTTTTCCCTTCTTGTTCTTTAGCTCCTCTGTAAATTTATTAAAACTAAAAACTTTTTTAATTTTATGCCAAAAAATGCATTAACCAATTTAATGTTTACTCTGCTAAAATGGTTAGTTACATAAGATTTAATGCATAAAAAAGGGGGAAAAAAACAGTAATTCTTTCCTATTCTGTTTGACTTAATATTCTTTCCATTGTCAAAGAACTTAGCATATTTCTTCTCTTTTGTAATATATTAATAACATTAAAATAACAATAAAAATAAACTGTACAAAAATGTTCTGGAAATTGGCCAATAAAAGCTTGGCTAGTGAATCTCCAGATTTGTAATTAGTTTGTAAGCAATTCATCTGCTTCTGGTTGTGCTTGCTGTTTCAGATCCTTCTTTCAGTAAAATCTGCATTTTATCACTTTTCATAATTTCTTCAATTTGAACTTCATTATAAAATTTCAAATGTACTATTTTATATGTTTTTTCAAAATAAGATTGTAGTTCTGAGTTAGACGCTGAGATTAAATAAAGTTGTATGGTGGAAAAAAACAGCAGGTATTTTTGACGTATGAACTACGCAGCAGAGGGAGGGCGAAAAGAGGACTTCCTGTGTCGCTCGCGGAGGGATTTGTACATTCTGGCGTGATTCGTCTCGTTGAGATTTTGCCTCAGCTGCGGAGTGATCCAAACAGTGAGAAGTCAATGAGAATCTGCAGCGAGAGGTGGAAACATGGCGACTTCACAGCATGAGGGGCACGCAAACCAGCTCGATCTGCTCATCAGAGCCGGTAAGGTGTTTCCACGTATTGAAAACTCCGACTTTAGAACCGTGGTTGACGGGCGGCTTTTGTTTTTGAGGCTCGAAGCGCGGCGCTTCGGCCCGCCCGCCGCGGTGAAGCGATCAGGAAGTGATCACCTTGGTCGCAACCTGCATGGCGTTGCTCGGCGGCTATCAAAACCCGCTTTAAAAAATATAGCGAAGCTTGCAGCTGGATGTGTCAGTGTGCGCCCTCAGATAGCTGTGTGCACGAAGCGTGTTTTGCATGTTTTGGTTGGTTTTTGTCGGAGCTCGATGAATGTGAATAACGGTTCGGCGCTGCACAACCAGGAAGTGTGTAGTTGTTGTCTTTGCCACGCTGTCTGAGGCGGAAGGACATGTGGGTTTATTTTTACTCTGCAGCTACTAGATATAAATATGTTATGTAATTTATTACTCTTGTTTTTTTCCGTGAAGCTCATATATTTCTTTAATTTTAAAGTAAATCCTAACAATCCTAAATAGAGCAACACTCCTTAAAAAGTAGGCCCTTGTACTTTTAAAATTTATTTAGCAAATTTCAATGATTCTTGCTCAGACTTCAGCCTACTTTCCTCCAGTATTTCCCCAGATTTTTAAGTCTATATATTATGATCCTACAATCGCCGTTTATCGTGTTTTTTTCCCCAGCCTCCTTGTTGGACGCGTGGGACGGCCTGGCTGTGCTCGCTTTCTTCCACTACAAACGTCCAATCAGGTTTCAGCAGGGGCGGGTTCTTAGCTGTAGCTCGGCCCAATGGGAGGCCGCGGCGGGTGTTGAGTGACAGTGGGATTTGAGAGCTTCTTCGAAGAGAACTGGAGGGAAATAAAGAGGAGTGTAAACACGGAAGTCGTCAGAGGCAGAACTACTTTTTGTCGGACTTCCAGGGACATGATTATTACTGGGATCCACTCCGGTTCTGCGCTCATGTCTTGCATTAAAATCATATTTTTACGTAATACCGTTTTAATAACAGATGATTTAATTGCGGGGGAGGGGGGGAGAAAAAAGTAGAAGAGACTTTCGGGGTAGTATTTTAGCTTGACAGCGAATTCTTCCAACCCATTGTCTTTGTTTGAGAGAGGGTCTGAACGAGTGCAGCTGTCTAAAGATAGCCTGTTTCTGTCCCCTGCACTGCTAGATAGCCAAACATGGACAGGGCGTAATGCTTATCTCAGGTTTCCCACCGGTGATTGACAACAACAGCAGGTGCCCCCGGGGTCCCTCTCATGGTCCCAGTGGAGGCCAAACTTCCTTTAACAAAGCCTCAGTTTTACATTCTTGGAGAACTCAAACTATTTTGAACAGAATTATGATCAAACTTTGTTTTTCTTTTGCTAATAAATATTTCTGCATGCTTACACTGAAGTGCGGCATTATGCGAACTGGAAATGGGTGACGCACAGTTGTATTCGTGAGAGTATTGGGCTGAACTTGCACAAACAAAACTAGTTTTTAACTATCGGAATAGTGGACTGCAAAAGTTCTAACCTTTGAACTTTTCACATTTTGTCGCATCACTACCACTAATTTCAGCTGGTTTTGTAAAGATTTTTTTCATGCTAGGCCAACACAAAGTTTGCCGTAGTGGTGAAGTGTAATGGATAGGATTACAATATGTTTCTAATTAATAAAAACAATGCAAAACTTTAGATATTGTGCTCCTTCAGAGCACTGCTCAGTCTATCATCTGGGTGAGACAAGGGAGCAAAGCAGCAGAGATTATAGGCAACTCTGGGGTGCAGATTTTCCCATATTAACACAAAAACCTTTATTCATCCTCTCCTGAATGCTGACGGTTACAGAAGAGTGGCAAAAAAGAAAGCTCTAGAAAGTTGTTGCTGTATAGAGGAGAATGCTCTGGTTTGATGAGAAACTGAACTCTTTTTCTAAAATCTTGAGTAATCTGTGAAGAAGAAAAACCCAAGCTGTGATCACTTTGAATCCATCATCCTGACAGTTAAAGGTAGTGGCAGTGTTATGCTGTGGGGATCCTCTTATGCTGGATATTCAGGAATTTTATTCACACCTGTTACAGGCTGCAAAAGATTTGAGGCTGGAAGAAAATCCCTCAATGGATCTAGTTAAACACCAGACCTAAATTTATTTGAGAGTCTGTGGAAATAATTGAAAAGGAGGGTTTGCTGGGGGATGCTTTAAGATATTTATTAACTAATTCTGTGTTTATGTTGCAGTGGAGGCTTCTGGTTACAGCAATGTCCACTGCTCTGACAAAACCATCGAGGCGGCAGAAGCGCTGCTACACATGGACTCGCCGTCCAGCCTCAGAGAAGACCGCAGCCCAGGTAGCCGGAGTCTGGGATGCGCTGTTTGTCGTTTTTGCCGTAACTAATACAGAAATAGTTCAGCGCTTTGTTGTATCTGTGCTTGGAATATGAAATTACACTGGACTGTTCAAGAAATCTTAGTGAAATGCTTCAATCAATTTTCCTTTAAAACTTTTCCATTTCTTCTTTTAGAAGCTTTTACGCCACAAAGTGAAGCTGCACCAGACTTCCTCCACGCTGCCATGCGGCCCGACGTGATTGGAGAAACGGAGGTGGAGATTACCACCGAGGACTGCTGCGAGGAGGACGAGGAGGAGGACGAAGAGGAGGAGATGGTCACCTCACTAGAAGAGCCAGAACCCGACAACGAGCCTGTCAGAAAGAAGCGAGGTGCACAAACCCGGCGTCTGTTTCCTTCTCCATTCCCCCCCACCCCCCATGTTACTGTTTGAGCTACAAATGCTATTAGATTTTGGTGTTTGTGCTAAAACCTGAAAATATGGGTTATGAGCCCCAATCATATTATGTAAGCACACCATCTAGTGGTCAGCTAGAGCCATTAAACCCAATTCCTGGACCATGATCTAATAGGAATGACGTGGGGTGACGTCAACCATCCTGTTTCTGTGGCAAAACCAAGAATAAAGTCCGATGGTTCTGGGCAGGCAGACCTGCTCCCGGGTGGCAGAACTGGTCGACTCAATACAAGTGAAGCTGTTCTTAAAAACAGTGATTATACAACTGCATATTAGTTTGATTCACAGGAAGCTAACCCTTTAATAATTGATCAGTTTACATGGAAAATTTTGACAAAAACAATAGCTGCTGTTTTGTTTTTGTTTGTTTTTTTAAAAACAACCTAATATTCCTATGATTGTTTTTCCTCATTTAAATTTTGGGACACACTTCCTGTTTGATTAGTGTGTATTGAAATAATAGCAGTTAAAGGGATTTGGAACTTCACTCACTGTTTTAGATGCACTTGCTCTCATTATACGTGAAGGTGACCTCTTCAAAATGTTTGCTTTGTAGCTGGACGGAAAGCGAAGGCGCCCCAGTCGTCCATTTCTAACGGTACACCAGATCTAAGCTTCAAGAAGAAACCAAGAGAGGGCAAAGGTATGTCTTTGTTTAAATAACTCCTGCTTCAGCCAACACATTCCCCTCACAGATGCCTTCTGCTGCTTTTTTGTCAGACTTGAATGATTCAGATCAAGCTCATTTTAAGAACAGACAAACATTAAGTAGAATAAACAGAAATGTGGGTCAGTAAACGTGAGTCGAGGCTTTGTGTTCCTTTTGGTCGGCCGTGCTTTGGGCCTCTCTCCTTTCCAATGAAACCAAATCAGGTTGTTTGCCTGATTATAAAAATTTGTTTTACGATTTGACGCATTTCAGTGCGACCAAAAAGAAAAGAGAGAGAACCTGGAATGGGGCAAATGCTGTTCCACAACCCCGTCGATGAGCATATTTAGCCTAAATGTCGCTAACGTCACTTTGACTTTCAGCAGGTAGCACCACTTATCTATGGGAGTTCCTGCTGGACCTCCTCCAGGACAAGAACACCTGTCCCAGATACATCAAGTGGACCCAGAGGGAGAAGGGCATCTTTAAGCTAGTCGACTCCAAGGCCGTTTCCAAGCTTTGGGGTAAACACAAGAACAAGCCAGACATGAACTACGAGACAATGGGACGGGCGCTCAGGTAACCAGTCTGACGGATTTAAGGTTTAAGCTCAGTATGTGTCGTATTTTATTTTCAAATAACATTTTAAATCTTCATAATTCCTCTTATGTCAGATATTACTACCAACGAGGAATCCTCGCCAAGGTGGAGGGTCAGCGGCTGGTTTACCAGTTCAAAGAGATGCCTAAAAACATCGTCATCATCGACGAGGACAAGGCGGAAATGTCTTCTCCGGATGACCTCATGAGCTCAGAGTCGCAGTCGTCCTACGATCGCGTGCCTCCGCCTTCAGAGAGGTTGCTGCATAACGCCGAGCTGTCGTCTCCGAGGAGACCCAACATCCTGCGGGGCTCCAACAGACCCATCGTGGTCCAAAATCCTGCCGCCACAGTGAGCGGACCAGCGGTGATGGCGGCAGCGCCGAGAATAGTGACGGTTTCGGCAGCGCCCGACGTGAGCCAGACCATGAGCCAGATCCCGAGCGCCACAGCGCCGAGGTCAGAGTCCTGCCAGGAGACCGTAGCTTCCTCTGTGATGACACAGCTCATGCGAATATTTTTGAGTCCTCCCCCCCCATGCTAAGTGTTTTTCTGACTCGTCAACAGGACGGTTCGAGTGGCGATGCAGGTGCCGGTTGTAATGACGTCTTTGGGCCAGAAGATCTCCACCGTCGCCATGCAGCAGCCAGCAGGGACGACGGTGGCCCCGGGGCCCACCACCCTGCTCACCAACGCGTCTCCAATCGCTGCTGCTGCTAATCCGAATTCACAACAGAAGGTGAGTAGATGTGGACGTTTCCTCACAGACTGTACAGACTCTGTTTCTGCCAGCTGTGGGTTAAACATTTTTCATAAGGTATATTATTGCAAAACTTACAAATAAAATCTGATTTTAGTTTAATTAAACAAATCTTAGACACTGAGCCCTTGTATTTTAACATCCCTTTGGACACTAGTATGTCCAAAGGGACACAGACTATGAATGCAAAAAAAAAAATGAATAAGACTTATGATTAATTGTCGATTTAATGGTTTATTAGAAAACGGCTGCTTTTCAATTAATTTTTAGTTGATTAAGATCAGTCAGCGTTATATCAACTCATTAATGCATAGCCTGCGTCCCTGTAAACTGTGTATTTTACGGGATAGATCAGCACAAAATAGTACAATAAAAAATTGAAAAAATGGTTTTAAAATCTTGTACAAATGAAAATCATTTAAATCCTAATAAGTCATTAAAGTTTGTAGTTGTACTTTGCCGATGTGTAGAAGCTGAAGGGTTGTAAATGCCTCCGGCTGGTTCTGTATTTTTTGTGTGTGTTATTTTTACCTTTTTGACTAAAATGTTATTCCTTGTGAAGGTTGTGATCCAGACTATCCCGACAATGGTCCCAGCCACAGCGGAGAACGGAGACAAGATCACCGTCCAACTGGCCAAGATCATCACCATCCCAGCCCACCAGTTAACCCAGTGTCAGCTCCAGGCCTCCCCGGGGGCCAACAAACCCAACATGGCCGCCTCGTCGACGGGCATCAGCCTCCTGGGAAGCCCCCTGACGGTGCGAGCCCTCGCCCCCGTCAACGTCGCCCCGGGGGCGCAGGTGATGAGGCTCACCGTGCCGACGCAGACGCAACCGCAGACTCTGATGGTGTCGCCGCCCGGAAGCGTCGGCTGCGGCCAAGCGGTCGGTCAGGCCGTGGCGACGCAGCCGCGCGTCATCGGCGGCGTCATCAACGGTTCGGATTTGGTGATTGGCGGCCCGGGCGGGGTTACGGTGGAGAAGCTGAAGGCTGCAGGAGTGCAGGTCCAGACGGTGCAGATTCCCCTGACAGTCCAGCAGAACCAAGTGAACCCAAAAATGGTGCAGAACATCAAATCAGAAGCCACAGACACTGAGGTGGTTACGAAACTGGAAGCTCCAAGTGCAATTAAGACAGAGGAGCCGGAGTGTTGAGTTACTAACGTCTGTTCTTTCCTTTCTCACCGCCTGAGAAGTTAGTTTGTACATTTCTTAAGTTCTTTTTTACTATAACTTGTAATAACCAGCAGCAGACTCTTGAAGGACGGTTCTTTGTTTTTGAGTCCTGAACGTGTCTTCACATCTCTCCCTGGGAACGGCAGCGGAGCCTCTTCAACTGGACCCAAACCGAGAGGTTCAGTAAGGAAAAGGCAACGGGACCAACTTTGATTACTACACAACGGATCACATGCACTGAGTCCCATTTGAGGATGAACATGAAAATGCAACACTAAACAAAACAAAACAAAAAAAAAAAGTAAATAAAAGGGATTACAACCAAAAATGTAAATAGAAAAGGAAACAGCGGAGAGTAAAGAAGGTTCTTTTTAAGAGTGTTCATTTCTACAGATGTTAAAAACCAGCATTTTCTTGTATTTAAAACTGGCATCACTGTGTGAAGAAAGCGTGAGTGGACGAGAGGAAGGAGATGTGGGCTCTCGTTAGGAACGATATCAGTCATGTTTGTATATATTTATATAACTATATATATATATATCTTTACAGTTTACGGAGCTAACGGTAACAGACAGCCTTAGGTTTTAATTTGAAATGTTTCTTTGCCTGAACAGGAAGCTGTTTGTTTTTTGTTTTGTTTTTTTTTCTTTTGATACTTTGTACCATGCACAGTGTTATTGAAACTCTGAACTGTTGGACTTTTTTTTTTCTTTTTTTCCCCTCTGCCTCGGTTTGGCTGCTGATGCTGGTGTAGGTTGACACTCGTCCACAGTGTGCTTGCAGTGTGTCCTTCAGCGTCTCTTAAAAAACTCCCCCTGCCCCCAAACCCACATGTGGAAAATTGATTTATTACGAGTTTTTAAATTTACTTGTTAGTGCAGAATGTTCTGCAGGCAGGCTGCATGCATATGCAATAAAGTAAGAATGAATCTGAGCCAATGCATGCTGCCACATCTTTACAGAAAGTCAGCATTCGTCATTTCAATAATCATAAAAGGCATCAAATTATGCAAAACGGCTGCAGGGCATGTACAGCTACAACCACTGTGGATCCCCCTGATCACTTTCATAACAGAGGGTCAATGTGTCAGTCTGCCGTGTTGGTCCTGCCGCAGCATTTCAATAGTTTAGTTTTTCTGAAAAGAGGGAAGATCGTCAGTGTTCAGACTGAACTGTTTGTATATTCAACATTTGAAGCATATTCTATTTTGTTGTACTCTTGTTTCAAAGTGTATTAAAGTAGATTTTACTGAAATACAAAGACTTGATAACCTGTGGGGGGCTTTGAGATTGTACATCTTTGGTTCCTTAACTTTGCCGTATGCAGTTGAGATAAAAGCAGTATGAGCAAACATAACTTTACAAACTTATCAGATGAGACACTGAGGATTTCTGTGGTTTCTTTGCACATTTTTACCATTCAGTTTACCTTTACTCAAACTAAAAAAAAAAAAAAAAAGAAACCAAGAAGAAAATCATTCAAAGGTTCCTCTGAATTTTCTGACCTCTTAACTACAATCAACCTGACGCAACAATCAGGTTAGGGCGTCTCTAACCCTACGTTAGCGTGTTTGTATGGCAGATTCAGTGACTGTCTAAAATTTAGACAGACACCAAATGTCTGAAAGCTTTTCAAAGTACAAAGACTAAAATGCTTAAAAAAATCTATGAAAACTACACATTATCTGGCGAAGACACTTTATTTACTTTCAGTATTATATGATGGTAGTATCAAGCAGTATGCTTATTACAGTCTGATTTCAGTATTTCGTAAAAAAAAAGAAAACGAAGTTCATGTATGAGCAGCTTGATTGCTGATGAAGGTATGAGACGATCAGCTGGTGCAGACCTAGTTCAGGCAGGAAGACTTGCGATGCATTTATCTCTTCAACCTCAACACTGCAACATTTCAGTCACTTCACACTCGAGGCCTCCTGTCTTCTCATCTTCACCCGTTCACTCACATTCGGCTTCCAGGCTTTCTGTGGAGTGAATCAGCGAGGGAGAACCCCTCAAGTCCAAGGAATCGGCGTTTCCCCATCGACGAGCCAGCCTCTCATTCTTTCTCCCTGAAGCTGAAGTCGCAAACCAGAGAGAGGTGGTCGGATGGATAGCTGTAGGATGGAAGCCTGTTGGGTCCGATTTGCTTCTCGTCCAGCATGTCCAGAACAGCGTCCACTCTCAGTGTGTCTTTAGTGTACCAGATGTAGTCCAGCGTGCAGCAGCACTCCCCGGTGCCCCGGATCTTCCACGTCGTGTACTCCGGCTCGCTCACGCCGTCCTGACTGAGCTTCTTATAGGCAGAGTCCAAACCCAGAGGGGAAGTGGCGAAGCGTCGGTACACTTCCTCCGATGGGACTGCGTTAAAATCGCCACAAATCAGCAGGGGGACTTTGACGTTGGAGTTGCCGCCGCCGAGCTCCTGGACCAGATTCTGAAGGTGCCAGAGGAGGTCCGACCCCTGAGCGCTGCGGAACCACTCCCAGCCAGATCGGGCTTTTAGGTGAGTCGCAGCGACGCACACACACCTTCCACTGCTCCGACAACGCAGAGTCGTCACCACGGCAACCTGAGGCAAAGGTGCACCGTGTCAATAACATTTATTATATTCTTCACGAGACAAAAGGAAGAAATGTTATGGTGACACTTTATTTGAAGGGGTGTGCATAAGACTGACATGACACTGTCATAAACATGACATAACATCTGTCATGAGCATAAAGAAGCCTTTATGAATGTTTATGACAGTTGTCATGAAGTGTCATTTGGTAAATAATGACACTTTTATTGCAAAGTTGGCATTTTTAATGGACTTTCAATGCAACTTTTAGAGCAACTTTGCATTAAAAGTGTTATTTACCGAATGACACTTCATGACAACTGTCAAACATTCATAAAGACTCATGCATGTTCATGACAGATGTTATGTCATGAACATGACAGTGTCATGTCAGTCTTTTGCACACCCCTTCAAATAAAGTGTGACCAATGTTACCCACTTGATTTGTGGGGATCATCATGGCCGAGAGTCTGATGTTCACACTGTCCAGGAGCTCGAATCTGGACTCGTCAAAGAAGAGGGCACAGCCGTCGGGACCACTGTTGCCTTCTACGTCCAGGCATGGAGACCAGGGCTTCGGACAGAAATGGCTGCTGTAGCCCAGGTTCGCCAAAACCGGCTGGAAGGTGTCATAGTAGTGGTCTACCTCCTGCAGACAGAGGATGTGAGGTCGGTAGGCCAGAATCTCCTCCAGGATGAGGCTCCTCCTTCGGGACCAGCTGAGGGCCTCCAAGGGACACCGGACAAAGTTGTCAACTCCTACGCCCAGAGCTGAGGGTCAGAGGAAGGAGGAAGGTGTGAGCTGCCAAAAACCGCAGAGACACACCGAAAGGTTTCCAGACTCAAAGACCACTGCTACATGTTTCTGTATGGCAACCTGTCACTTCCACCTGACCTGTGGACCTCTGCAGCTCATCCAGAGTCACTGCTTAGCAAACGTCATCCCCAACAAGTCATTGGCACCAGAAATGCTACACCCTTTCCATTGTTAAATAACAGAATATGGGTGGGCAATATGGACTAAAAGTTTTATCACAGGATTTTGTGGTACTATTGTGATAACGATAAAAGTGATGATTGAACCTACTTTTAACTTCTGTTTTTTTTTTTAGGTAAATGTGGCTGTGAATGTATGACACAGCAATCACAGCCCAGTAAAACACACCCCTTTGTAATATGCTTTTTTAGGACACCAGTCATACATTCTCACTAACTGCATTTAATCATATTTTCAAATGTATTGATGTGTAATGACACTCACTGAAGAAACACTGGAGAAAATACTAGAAATA
>NW_015112796.1:231834-238706 GCF_001443285.1 Poecilia latipinna | reverse complement strand
TGCACACCCCTTCAAATAAAGTGTGACCAATGTTACCCACTTGATTTGTGGGGATCATCATGGCCGAGAGTCTGATGTTCACACTGTCCAGGAGCTCGAATCTGGACTCGTCAAAGAAGAGGGCACAGCCGTCGGGACCACTGTTGCCTTCTACGTCCAGGCATGGAGACCAGGGCTTCGGACAGAAATGGCTGCTGTAGCCCAGGTTCGCCAAAACCGGCTGGAAGGTGTCATAGTAGTGGTCTACCTCCTGCAGACAGAGGATGTGAGGTCGGTAGGCCAGAATCTCCTCCAGGATGAGGCTCCTCCTTCGGGACCAGCTGAGGGCCTCCAAGGGACACCGGACAAAGTTGTCAACTCCTACGCCCAGAGCTGAGGGTCAGAGGAAGGAGGAAGGTGTGAGCTGCCAAAAACCGCAGAGACACACCGAAAGGTTTCCAGACTCAAAGACCACTGCTACATGTTTCTGTATGGCAACCTGTCACTTCCACCTGACCTGTGGACCTCTGCAGCTCATCCAGAGTCACTGCTTAGCAAACGTCATCCCCAACAAGTCATTGGCACCAGAAATGCTACACCCTTTCCATTGTTAAATAACAGAATATGGGTGGGCAATATGGACTAAAAGTTTTATCACAGGATTTTGTGGTACTATTGTGATAACGATAAAAGTGATGATTGAACCTACTTTTAACTTCTGTTTTTTTTTTTAGGTAAATGTGGCTGTGAATGTATGACACAGCAATCACAGCCCAGTAAAACACACCCCTTTGTAATATGCTTTTTTAGGACACCAGTCATACATTCTCACTAACTGCATTTAATCATATTTTCAAATGTATTGATGTGTAATGACACTCACTGAAGAAACACTGGAGAAAATACTAGAAATAGTATAGCAAATAGTGAAGCAAAGCCTCAGAGTGCTGCTGCAGCCTCTCAGATAACGTCTCTTAGGATATGGAAAAAAACAAAAAAAAAACTCCACAGTTCAGACTAATTAAAGTGAAATGCACATTTCCTCAATAAACATGTTTTTTTATGAGCTGATGCTAATAAAAATCAGTCTACCTTGGGCTAGGATGTTCCACTGCATCACCCTGATGGGGACGCTGGCAACGTCGTCTCCATGATCGATGTAGACAAAGTTTCTCTGCAGGTGAGGAGGTCGGTCCCTGAGGGCCTCTTCACACTGCTGAAGCAGCTCCACTGGATCAAGGGGGCATACGGGGGAGTTCTTCTGCTGCTGCGCCCAGAAACACACAACAGATAGCGTTCTGCTTTATAGGCGGAAAAGTGTAACCAATATAACCAACGTCATGAACAAACAAAATAAAATAAAGCATTTTAGAACTGCAGAAGGTTTGTTTACCAGGCAGAAATCTGAATCCAGGTTGGTAAGAGCGGGCTGGTGGGGGCTCAGGTAGGATGGAGGGAGGGACAGGGGGGAGCTGCTGCCGCTGAACGTCTGAGTCAGGGTGTTGTACAGCCTGGTGGCTCCTCCACCCATCGGACACACTAGTGGAGAGAGAAAGCCCCCGCATGATTACCATCAGAGAAAAACTCAACAAGACCGCTGGAGACGCCGCGCTGAAATTAGAAAAACCTCTGGATTATTCTCAGTTCTTAAGGCGAGTTCAGAGCTTCACATCTGGTGAGCTTTATGAAATAAAAAGACCAAACACCAGGTCTTTTTATTTATAAAGAGTTGATGGACATTCTTACCTTTCTACCTTAATAGACTCCATACTTATGGGAATTTCTCCAATAATCCTGCAATAACACATTATTAAATCAGACTCAGCAGTGCTGACAGCTTTTCCTCTTTTAATAAAATTCATCTAACAAAACATTTAGACTAAAAGTAAGATCATATTCAAATTAAAATCTTACTGATAGAAGCTTGAGTCTTCTATACGGCTTCCTGAAATACCAACAATACCTGGGAATCTCACTGGGAGTAAACTATTTAAAGTGTCAGCCCGATGCCCTTAGTTGCCAGAAACCAGTCATACAACAACCTGCCAGTGTCAAAATGTCATGCAAAAAGTTAAAAAAGAATATGTGTTTTATTACATTTTTATAAGTCTTGTACTTTCTTGAAAACAATATTTGTGTAATATGACTTTTACATGCTCAAATGAGGCACTGGTCAAACACTTAACTTCATTTGGCCATAAAAAGTATATAAGTCAAGGAAAAGTCATAAAAAAAATCTGAAAAATTTGTAATAAGTGTATCATACTAGTATGAGCTCTTTACACTTAAAGATTTGGGACATGGTTTTGAAGACTTGGGTGTTACGTCTCATTAATCAACTTGGAAAAACCCCCAAAATATTCTGACTTACAGCAACATAAGAATCAACAGCACACATCTTCTGAAAGTCAACTCCATTCACACCCATTGTAGACCTGACTTCATGTCCAGACATTCAGGACATGACGCCTCCTCATGTTTGGACTTTTACAACTTCAATCTGTAGATATAAATGTATGCTCAATGTGTCCGGTTGGAAAACCTGCCAATGTCTCAACTCCTTACGTGGATTAGGAAAAACTTTGCATGATGTAAAACTAGAGGTGAATGATTAAAAAAAACAACAAAAAAAAAACACTTATCTCTAATGAATGGCGACACCAAACTAAATAGGTAAAAATGACAAAAACAAGCTGCCCATTTGAAATCCGGACACCTGTTACATTCCTCAGTCACTCAGATCAACAGGACTGACAAGATTCCCTTCAGTCTTCAGTATTGAGTTGACAAGCAAGTTGTCCTTTTCTGTCTTTTAACTTAAGCAAAGACAGACCCGTGGGATGCTAAAAATAAACGCCAGTCCACAGATGTGGTCACTGATAACAGCTGCAAAACATCCAAAATGCCTTTCATCATCTGAAAACATTTTTTTTATTTTATTTTATCAATTTCAACATCACTTGAAAATTTTGTTCATGTATTTTTTGGGGAGGGGGAAAAATTTGATTTGATAAAAAAAAAAAATAAATAAAATAGACTGGTCAAAGTTCGTCTTTGTAGTTGTTTCAACAACATCAGCTTGTGAGCGTAGACAGCTTTTGATTCGGCCAATATGTTAGTAGGGTACCTTCATGAAAATTACAATTAAAGGGTGGCAACCTTTACACAAACCCACTCTTAATCTAAATTCTACGATCTTTATTGGACTTAAAGCAATAAAATATAATTTTTAAACGAGATGTTTATAAAAACAACCTAAATACAACCATCTGACCGAATTCATTGTAAGAAACTGGACATGAATGGAAATCTTCTGATTCACAGTTTTCTTCCAGCTGTTCTTCCACAGAGAACAGCTGAATGTAAACCTTGTAGAGGAATATAATTGTTTATGTAAAATCCCATAAAAGCGTACTGGGATCAGCCTGAGGACACGTTTTTTTCTGTTTATTTTACTTTAAATCCTTTATCCGGTGAATGGTTTATTACAGATAACGACCACATCAGATCTGCTACGTGTTCATCACCCGAGAGCTCCGACTCACCTAAAGTCTCCATCACTGTCCTCAGCCGCAGCACTTCACTAGAACGTTCTCCGTTCTCCTCTAAATGCAACCGTCCTCCTCATAGATGAGAGTGGGATGCGTTTGCCCTCTCGTCTCGTCGCCGCCTTTAAAGCCTCCAGATCAGGAAGCCGGCGTCACCGACACCTGGCGGCTCATGTGCTGCTGAGCTGGTTCAGTGTGTTAGTGTGTAATGAATCAACATAATGCTGCAAGACTGCATAACAGCCTCGGCACAGGTGCGCAAAACGTGCCAGGCCTTTTTCACCGTCTGCCTCCACCCCTGTTTTGTAATGCCGCGCACATAACTCCAAAAACAAGTCCACCGATGTTATACAGCTGGCTTTTTCCAAGTTGAATGCTGTACTTTTCCACACTGATATAACTAGACATAATCTGAATGTTTACGGAGTACTGGAAATGCCAAACTATATCTTCATATTAATAAAAACTATTTTTTATTAACTATTTTTATACACTTTTTTTTTTATTTCCCAGTGCAGTAGATTCAATAATGAGCTGTTATTTTGTTAAATGGCTAAACTGTCTGCAACAATGTTCTGCTTTGTTTCTGTTGCCCCAGATTTGGGTCCAGCTGTGGAGACTTTTTGAAGTTGCGGCTCTCAAAGAGCTTTATTAGCTGTCCTTAAAGCAAAATGGCTCAGAAAAGCTCAGAGGAAAGAAACCATCGACAGGACAACCAGCAGGGATGCATTCCACAAATGTGACTGATGGCATGAAGAAAATGATTGTGGAAAGAAAGTTACAGAAAGTCCCAATGCATTAAACATGGTGATGGCAACATTATGCTGTGGAGTGTTTTTTTCCCCAGCGGGGGTAGTGAAGCTTATCAGAGATGATGGAAGGATGAACTGAGCTAAATGCAGGTCAATAATAGAAGAAAAGGGGAGGCAGAAGTTCATCAAGACTTTAAACATCCACCTGGGGGTATCTGACCTAATCAAAGTCCAGATCTAAATACAATCGAGACGCTGCACACTTCTTGAAATCTGATGTTCTCCGGCACTCTCCGTCAAATTTGTCAGAGTTTGAGTTGCAAAGAAGAGTTTTCTGTCTTGTTTCAACCAATCATCAAATAATTCTGTTTACAGTGAGTGTGAAAAGGTCGATCAATCAATATTTCAGATGTTTTGCAGTTTTCCGGGAGTTTGTTTCAGACTTGTGGCCGAATGCTGCTTCTTCATGTTTGGTTCTGGTTCTGGAGATGCAGAGCAGAACCAGAACCAGAAGACATGAGAGGTCTGGGAGGTTGATACAACAGCAGCAGATCTTTAATGTATTTTGGTGATTTATAAACTAGCAACAGTATTTTAAAGTCTGTTCTTTGAGATACAGGGAGCCAGTGTAGGTTATGACTTTAGGTTATGAATTGGGGTGATGTGCTCCATCTTCCCGGTTTTATTGAGCACACAGAGTTCTTTGTTTGTTCTGCTTCAGTTTAATTCTCATAATTCAGATGAACATATTACGTTCTTTATCGGGCACTTTCATTATGTGGTTGTGTGTGAACAAACAGTCGACTAAAACAACAACAGAGAACTAACTGTTCCTGCTGAATAATGATTGGTCACTGTGTTTCAGCAACCTTCACATATCTCTGAACATCTAATCAAAACCAGAGCGGCTTCTTTCCCAGCAGGGAGCCAGTCTTGGAGCCGATTCAGAACAAGGTTGACTCAGATGCTTCAGGGATGAGCTATAAGACCTCCAGGCAGAAAACAAAGTGCTGCGATCAGGTAACGCAACATTAAGAACAAGTAAGAGAACAAGTAGTACTACAATCAGATTGTACGTTTTACAGAGAACGCTCTGATGCACATGAGTGAAATTAACTTTAGCTACGCATAACCTATTATCTATTGTTGTAAAACTCTGGGAGACATTCATAATGTCAATTTGCTCAAAGCTAAATTAAGGTGGTGCAAACAAAATGTGAAAGAAATAGACCGTGACAAATCATTTAAAAATGTTTTCCAACATGAGGAGAGATTTTCAACCAAAAGACCAATCCATCAGAGGGAAACAGAGAGAGAAAAGTAAAAAAAAGTTGTCGTAATAACCTGCTTATTCACTGTGTGCGTGGTCACACTTAAACTAACATTCTGTTGCAGCAGCTTTTGGTCCCATCTCTGCGTTCAGTCTATGCGGCTGCATCTTGACCTTTGGCCACAAACTTGAAAAGGTTCTCCGCATTTCTGACTGGAAGGACATATATTGCTTGTTCTCAACACTGTTCAAGGGATTTAAAAGATTTTCTGCTTAATTTTGTTCTGATCTACGCAACGCCACATTTCCTCTCGAGGTCAGCCTCACATAAAAAAATCAGCCTTCAACTTCAGTTCTCTGGCAGATCAGAGAGAGCGTAACATCCAAAGCTCACTGCAAAAACCTTTGTTTTATCTGGAAAGAAGAAGCCCCCAGAGCATGACGCTGCCACCACCATGCTTCACTTTGGTTGAGTGATGTGCAGGGCTGTTTATAAAACTTACGCTTTAGAAAACTGGGGTCCAAAGGTGAAAAGTTGGTTTTATCAGACATCAACACATTTTCCAACAAGGTTTTTGGAATATTTTGTGCTTCAACTAAATATTAGTATTAGGGTTTGCACACTTATGCAACAAGTATTTAATAATAATGTTAACATTAATAATGTTTTTTTTTTGTTCAGTTGTACGTTGCATAAAATACAGAAAAACCTTTTTCTTGTGCTCAGTTATTATTATTATAAGTTTTATCTCTCACAAAGAAATGCATATTATCTATCATTTAGATCATATGTTTATAAGGGTGAAGCAAAACTGAAACAAGCCAAAGACATGACACATGATTTAAAATCAGATCATGAACAAAACCTGTTAAGCAAGCAGTAGGAAGGAAGAGCTCTGTTATAACTATCCTCGCATACAAATTGTCTAACCACACTATGATATAATTTAAATGCCACTTAATGAAAACAGCAGCACCTTGCTTTATTTTTTTATGACATTTTTTCCTCCTTATTGAATAAATTCATCCAAATTAAAAGGCCCAGTTTTGTTCTGCTGTTTAAATAGTTTTCAGACTGAAACTTTACAATCTGCTCTTGTTTCTCCATTGTTCAGGTGCCTAACAACGCTCTACAAAACCTAACTATATCTGTCTACCACAGATCACCAGCTGCCTGATCCTAAAATAAATTATTCTGGATCCTATAATAAATGGACCGCTGCTGTAACATACAGCATATATGCTGAACTAGGGAATTTTTTTTTTTTTTTTTTTTTTTTTGCCCACCCCCAAAAGGAAAAATCAAAAAAAATTTTTTTTAAA